>NC_048271.2:37493938-37648938 GCF_005286985.2 Setaria viridis | reverse complement strand
TTCTTCTATATCTGATGATACCTTAGCCGAGGACAAAAATGACTTCGAGGAAGAAAATGAATGAAGGCCGATTTCCTTTTCCAGGTGGTGGCTACCTCGACTCCAATAACAAAGAAGAACTATCTCCCGTACTGCCAATCTAGACTAGACGAAGAGGTTTCGATTGCCTTGCCAATCAGAGTTCATCAGGGGAGTACTTGTCGGCTATGAAGTCGACCAAAGCCTGAGACTTGATGGCTGTCCTCGGTTTGAAGCTCAAAGTAAGAGCCCCGAGTTCAACTACCCATTTGGAGATTCTACCCGTGGCGTTTCTGTTATAAAGAATTTCGCCAAGCGGGAAGTCGGAGATGACTATGATGTTATGCTCTTGGAAGTAATGGCGTAGCTTCCGGGAGGTGAGCAGAATAGCATATAGGAGTTTTTGGATCGGTGGATACCGAGTTTTGGAGTCCGAGAGTACTTCGCTGACAAAGTAGACAGGTCATTGAACCTTGTAGGCATGGCCCGGTTCAGACCGTTCGACTACTATTGCCGTGCTGACGACATGAGTAGTAGCAGAGATGTATAGGAGCAAGTCCTCGTTCGGCGAGGGAGCGGTGAGTACAGGAGGCTTTGACAGAAAGTCTTTGATTTGTGTCAATGCCTTGTCTGCCTCTTCCGTCCATTTGAACTTGTCCTGTCGTTTGAGAAGCTTGAAGAAGGGTAGTCCCCGTTCTCCAAGTCTCGAGATGAATCGGTTGAGAGCGGCCATGCAGCCGGTGAGTTTCTGCACATCTTTAATGCTGGCGGGAACCTGCATGTTTGTGATGGCAGATATCTTCTCAGGGTTGGCCTCAATGCCGTGATGGCTAATGATGAACCCGAGTAGTTTGCCGGAAGGTACTCCGAAGACGCACTTGGTAGGATTGAGTTTCCATCGAAAAGCGCGGAGACTGGAGAAAGTTTCCTCCAAGTCGGTGATGAGTTCCTCCTGGTGTCTTGTTTTGATGACAACGTCGTCAACATAAGCTTCGACATTGTGATGAAGTTGTTTTTCAAAGCACATCTGTATGGCCCTTTGGTAAGTTGCTCCTGCGTTCTTGAGTCCGAAGGACATTGTTTTGTAGCAGAAAGCTCCAAAGGGCGTGATGAACGCTGTTTTGGCTTGATCTTCCTCTTTGAGACTTATCTGATGATAGCTGTAGTAGCAATCGAGGAAGCATAGCAAGGTGCAGCCAGCGGTGGAGTCGACCACTTGATCGATCCTGGGTAACTTGAAAGGATCTTTCGGGCAATGTTTGTTGAGGTCGGTGTAATCGACACACATTCTCCATTCGTTATTTTTCTTGCGAACAAGCACAGGATTGGCGAGCCAGTCAGGATGGAAGACTTCCTTGATGAATCCTGCCACGAGTAGCTTGGCTAACTCTTTTTTGATGGCGTCGTGTCTGTCCTGAGCGAAGCGGCGTAGTCGTTGCCGTTTTGGAGTGGCTTTGGGATCAACATTAAGGGAGTGCTCGATTAGTTCCTTAGGCACACCTGGTATGTCGGCCGGCTTCCAAGCGAAGATATTGTGGTTAGCCCGAAGGAAACTGACGAGCGCGAGTTCCTATTTAGGATCCAGCCCTGTTCCGATCAGGGCTATCTTGGAAGGATCACCGGTCTGGAGGTCGATCAATTTGAAATCTTGCTCACTGGCGGGTTTCACCTTTGTGGAGCCCGACTTGTTTTCTGGGATCTCGAGTTCAGTTGGATGGAGTTTCTTTGAAGCTGTGAAGACTTGCTGCATGGGACTAGGAGATTGAGTAGTCGCAGCAATTTCCACGGCATCGGTGTCACACTCGTAGGATCTCCGGAGATCTCCTCGTAGCGTGAGCTCTCCTTGGGGACCTGGCATCTTTAGTACCAGGTAGACCTAATGTGGTATGGTCATAAACTTGGCTAGTGCTGGCCGCCCGAGTATGGCGTGATAAGATGTGTCGAAGTCGGCAACCTCGAATCTGATGTACTCGGTGCGATAATGTTCCTTAGTGCCGAAGGTGACTGGGAGGACAACTTGCCTCAATGGTATGGCCGCGTTTCCAGGCACAATACCGTAGAAAGGTGAATCTGTTGGAGTAAGCATGTCCGTGACGTCGAGGCACATTTTCCTTAATGTTTTGGCGAAGATAACGTTGAGACCGCTCCCGCCATCGATGAGTACTTTGGTTAACTTGGAACCGGCCACAACTGGATCCATGACTAGTGGGAAATGGCCGGGTTCTGAAAATTTTATCCATTGATCCTTTCTGTTGAAAGAAATTGGAACTTCCGACCATTTTAGCGGTGTGGGGTCCGTCGGCTCGATAGCCATGATCTCCCGGAGTACGAGTTTGTTGGCTCGCTTGGATGCTGTACCAGGGATGCCACCAAAAATGACGTTGACGGTTTTTGAGGCTGGTTGGAAATCACCATCTTCATCTTCGTCGTTGCGGGCTTTGTTTTTTCCCTTGTCTCTGTTTTTGGCGTACTCTTCAGGAGTTGGTGGTGCTGGTAATTCTTGCATGACACGGCGCATGCTGTAACAGTCCAATGCGGAGTGCTTGCTAGTCGGATGCCATGGGCACTGCTTTTTGAGTAGTTCCGTGAAGGTTGGCCCGTCGTCGTTTCTACGTTGTCCCTTTTTCCCGGAGCTGGTCATGGCGGCAATGGTATTGTCAGGCTTCCTTTTGCGATTATGATTACTTAGATAGGAATTCCGAACATCATTATGACGAGGTTTATCTGAATCATTGTTGTGGGTGTTGTCGCGTCCGCGGTTACGGTGAGAACCGAACCGTTCGCGTTCTTTGTCTTCTTCATCGGCCCACTGTTGCACCATGAGCTTGAGTTCTTTGACATCGGCTGGCCGTCGGCGACCGAAGTCTTGGTAAGTTCGTCGATCATAGAGTCCGTTTTGGAAACACTCGATGATGTCTGCTTCGGAGATGTCTACGATGGTAGCCTTCTTTTCAAAAAACCGTCTCAGGTAGTCACGCAAAGTTTCGCCCTCTCTCTGCTTAATTTGTTGTAAGTCAATCTTGTTGCCTGGTCTAGCCATGGAGCCGGCGAAGTTGTTGGTAAAAGCCTTTGTCAAGTCTGCCCAGGAGTCGATGGACTTGGGTTTAAGTGACTCGAGCCAGGTCAGTGGTGCGGGTTCCATGCATATGGGGAAATGAATGACTTTGGTGTCGTTGTTACCCTCGGCTGCTTGGACAGCTAGCGAGTAACAACGGAGCCATTGAACTGGATCTTGCTTGCCATCGTACTTGGTGATGCCGGTCGGTTTGAATTTTTTGGGTAATTTTGTTTTCATCCCCCGGTTTGTGAAAGCAGGAAAGTGATTGTAGCTGTCGACTTCCCGTTCACGCCGGCTGTTGAGGATTTCTCGTAGATCGCTGATGTTGGACATCCCGCGGTTCTTACGAGTAGGGCGAACACTTTTAACCGAGTTGGTGCAGCTGGCTTCACCTACATCCTTCTGTTGTGTAGGAGTTTTATGCTTGCTTGGACCTTGGCTGTGTTGCCGAGGCTGGTTGACTGCCTCGTTGTTTCGTGGGGCGGCATTTTTATCTGCAGCCCCCCTGCTTCCATTTGTAATGCGAGGAACGGACAGGATTGGTGATTCTTTGTCAAGCAGCTTGTAAGCTTGCTCTGTGAGTTGTGCAATTAGTCCATTGCCACGCTGCACGAGTTGAGCTGTGGCTGTGTTATCATTATCTTGAGGCATCAATGTCATCAAAATGTTGATGGAAGCGATAGCCGCGAGTGGAGTGTTGTGCTCCTGAGCCTGAACTGCGTCGAAAGCCCGTTCAAGGTTTGTAATAGGGATACTTGTAGCCATTGACTGTCGACGCTCAGCTCGAGTAGTATTGCACGCCCTTCGTTGCTTGCGCTATTCAGGAGTTTCATTGTCGGCTGTAGACTCATCGTCAGAGATGTTGTTGACTTGTGCTAGTCGCCCGGGGGTTCTATTCTGGCTAGTTCCCGGGTTGTTAACTGGAGTAATAACGAGTATCTCTCTGTCCAGGTAGTAGCTTCCGGAACTTGATGTAGCAATTTCTGTGTAGCTTCCTTCGTGGTTGGAGGTAAGTGGAACGCCTTCTTGATATGGCAAGTTGTCTATATGGGCGATGAGGCGCGAGTCGTAGTCACGGTCGAGAAAAGATGGTCGCAATCCCGGCCAATGGACGAATCTGCCTTGTGGCGTCGAAGTTATTACCAACCCTTGGGCTGGGCCAGATAATGGTATTTCCAGAGAGTAGGATGAGTCGGAGTCAATGTCTTCATCACACCCGAGTTCAACTCGGGTTCGAGCAAGAAAATCTTGATAGACTTTTGTCGCGTTGCAAAGTCCGTGCGGGAACCGTTTTGAAGTCGAGGCTGATTTCGATGCTGACTGAGGACGCAGAATCCGAAGCGAGTCCGACCCTGAGTCCAGGGGTCGGCCGAGCCCGACCCTGTGAGGGAATAGCTCCACCTCGCCCGACCCTGAGTGGGACTCCGCCTCGCCCGACCTTGAGTTCTGGGGTCGGGAGAGCCTGTCCCTGTGGGAGGGTAGCTCCGCCTCGCCCGACCCCGAGGCCTGTGGTCGGCGAAGCCCGACCCTGCGGAAGGGTAGCTCCGCCTCGCCTGACCCCGAGGCCTGGGGTCGGCGAAGCCCGACCCTGCGGAAGGGTAGCTCCGCCTCGCCCGACCCCGAAGTAGGCTCCGCTTTGCCTGACTCCAGGGCCTAGGGGCCCAACCCTTGAGCGAGACGTTGGAGTAGTCCGAGGCGAAGTCGAGTCCGACGCGTAGTCGAACTTGGGCTTGACTTTGAAATCTTGATTTTTCCTGGTTACTTCTTTTGGTTTCTTCTCCTGAGAGTTGACGATCTGGTGTCGGAACGATCCCGAGCCTTCGGCAATGTAGAGCCAGGATCCGAAAACGAAGGTGACGCCGGCTTCGATGAAGAAGACGGGCCTGATGATGACTTTCGCCATTGAGTTCTCGCTGAGAAACTCGACGAGGACCCCTACCTGGCGCGCCAGCTGTCGGTGTTTTAGACCGGCAACCCGCCTAGGGGTACCCTAGGTGGTATTTTATGCGGTAAGGGTCGTCGAGAATCAAGTAATCAATGGTGATGCAAAGAACACGATTTAGACAGGTTCGGGCCGCTAGATCGCGTAATACCCTACGTCCTGTGTGTTGGTTTGTATTGATCTTGGGGATCTGTTTTGAGGGGGGTCCCTGCCCGGCCTTATATACCCGGGAGGGCAGGGTTACAAGTATGAGTCCTAGTCGGGTACTATTACAGAGTTCTACTCGGAGCCAACCCGAGTAGTTTTCCATAAACATACAAGACTAGTCCGAGTAGGATACGCCCATCCTTGTTCTGATCACGTCCGAGTACGTCCCATAGTGGGCCATCCAAGGCCTACTCGTGGTTCTGGGGAGTAGTCCCGACAGTACTATCTTCCCTTCCGGTGCCATCTTCCTAAACCTATCTTGCTGAGTGGGATTTCTCCTACCCTTCATTGCATTGACCGAACTCGGTTACGCTCTTCCCACTGTTCGCTTACGATCTGATCCTCCTTTCCTTCCACGGATGCGACTAAAAAGAGAGTAGCTTCTCCTGCTTGCCTTGTTGAAACTAGTCATTCTGTTTCTGCTATGGCTGGTTTATCGGCTGCTCCAACTGTCCAATCTGTCCCAACAGAGTTAGGCATTCCTTCTGAGCTAGCTAGGGAGTCAATAGCAAGACCGGGTACAACAAGCCTATTAGAGAATGAAGTAGCTCGAGTTCGGGGTTATCTCTCCTAAATAGAGGTTCACTTCGACTTTACTACTTTCTAGCCAACGCACTCTACTCAAATTGAAGGAAATTGTTTGGCCCCTATTCTATTTATTTATTAAGGGAGGGTAATCATAACATTGAATCACTATTTTTCATTCCTAATGTTCATCTCAAGCTGGCTTCGACATCTGGTTATCGTGTTTCTTTCTCCTCCTTTTCGATCGCTTGCTCTCATGCTTGCAATCGATGATTCACTTGTTTAACCTGACCTTGAGGAATCACTTCGCTCAGATGAAATTATAATGAGCTTTTTGGTCTCCCTCTGGTCGGTGCTCAAGGAAAAGCAAATTCTAAACGATCTAAATGATCTCTCTCTATGAAATTTTATTTCACTTAGGATGTGGCAACCATGCTCAAGTTCAGGTCTTAATTCAATGGTCCAATGCAGCACTAGAGGATGCAACTTGGGAAGATGCTTCTTATATTCATAAATAGTTTCCCACCTTTCTAGCTCAACCCTTTCTCCTAACTCCATTCATTCCTTATTTTAGAAGAACAAAGATGAGTTCAAAAGACAAAGATGAGAGCACTCGTGATTCAGTAAGTTGACTACTTTGTTCGCACTTTCTATTTGCGTAAGAAAAGTATGCTCCTTTCCCTCCTCCAACTGCCAGAGTTCACTAGAGCGAAAGAAAATTAGATGGATTGAGTGACGCGACATTAACCAACTTGGATTTGGCCCTCCTCTCTACTATCTACTAGCTAGACGTCATACTACTGGCTAGACCTCATATTAGACCTAATCCTGCATCTCCACCACCACAACCAAGACCCAATTCAATATCTTAATAGGAAGAATGTCTTGATCTGGAAATTCTTGTACCAAAAGGAAAGAGTAGAGAAACCATACTCTAGCGCATAGTTAGTGGTAGAATGCTTATTGAAAAAAAATAGAGGGTTTAGTAATCTCCTGGTACGATAAATAATTAGTATAGTAAATGGATGTATAAGATTTCTCTCGATTTAGAATTGGATTTGGCGGCATGGCCAAGCGGTAAGGCAGGGGACTGCAAATTCTTTATCCCCAGTTCAAATCTGGGTATTGCTTGACCCACTAAATACTTTGGATTTCTTATTATCATAACATAAGTAGTGTTCGAGATCACAAGGCTACAATGTCTTGTGTGCGAAATAGTGCCATTGGTTAGTGAAGTTAGCTGACAATCATCATATCATAGCCATAGTCTAAGGACTCTAAAGAAGATAGTGAACCTGAGGTTGTCTCCAATCCCACGAGTCCAATAGGAAGAGCTAGTCCTCTAAAGTAAAGTAGGCGAATTCTGCTAAATAAAAGAATTCTTACTTTCACGGCCATCAAACATTCCAAGACATCTCTTCAAGACTATTCGACTCAGCTCTGTGTAGGCAGAGCCAAGAACTAGATCTGTATCCCATGATCAGTAATCTTACAATTACACAACCACCAGATCCTTTAGGTTTGTTCGATCTATCGATAACTGATAGACAGACGCCTTTGACACTTCCTCCAGGTGGAGTTGATTAACACTCTCATGGTTGGTCGATGGAAATAGCAAGACAAGACAGACATGATAATCTGATAAATATATGTGGTGATCCCTTAAGCAATATCTAATAATTAAATGTGTCCAAGATTCAATTGATTGGTTGAAGCCAAGGTCTCGAGCTAGTCCATATTTCTATATGATATTATTAATAATGCGCAGCACCAAGCCAAAAATTGGGGAATGAATTGAATCGATTGCCTTCCTTTCCTGAATAGCTGGACGGACAAGAAAGATATTGGTACTTAATTGTAGGGACACAAAAGCTCTGAATCCTTCATTTGATGAATTTCTAATCGAAGCAAGCGAGAGATAAACAAAAGGTTAGGAGTTTGGAATGACAACTAGTCACTTCTTGCTGAAGATCTGTTCAGTGAAGGAAGCTTCACTATGATGTGTTAATGCCAATGGAGGATATGTTGCATGTTTGGTGTCCAAAGAAATGAGGATACTGGAACTAGCTTCTGGGGTCCAAGGATACCTCCTCCTTTCACTTTCATCTCTTCAAAATTCTCCTAAGGTCTGGCCTTCTACTCTACTTTGATTCAGATTCATTTGTTGAGAGATAGTGGATAGAATGAATAGTAGATGTTCCGTTGTAAGCAGTTACGAATAGGGAGGGTATCATTAAACCCAGTCTTCGCTTAAGACTTATCTAGTTTTGCTCCCTACTCTCAAGTAAGTAGAAGGGGAAGGGATAAACCTAAACTCTGACCTATGCTGTTGGTCAGAGAAATCCTCCTCTTTTAATAGAACTATGCGATTTTGACAACAATTTTGAAAAAGAGGGATGGTAGAAGTCCTTGCGAGGTAGAGCAAGACAAATGGATCTATCATTCCACAAGAAGTTTCCTTTTCAGGGTAATAAGAGGAGTGGTTCCTTTAGATTGATTTTCTTGTCTATCTTTGAATGAAAGATGCATAAACTAAAGAAAAGATATGCCCATCTGGATGTTCCAAATAAAGATATTGTGTTCAAAATAGCATTAATTGCTTGAGTGTTGAGTTGCACACATCTCTCTTTGTCTTTTGACAAGTTTTTGTAGTTGCTCCAATCAACTATAGGAAGAGAGACGCTTGCATCCACAATACGCTCAACAAGAGGATTAATAGTCCTAAAAGCATTGAGTACATGAATTGACCAAGGTAGAAAATTTGAGCTATCATTTTGGAGAAGCACCGGCTCCGACTCGATAGGCGTCAACATCCTTTTCTCACGGCGGTGAAGCTCTTTAGTGAGATCTTGCTCTGATACTACTTGTAAGGACCGAGGATGCCGCCTAGAGGGGGGTGAATAGGCGTTCTGAAAATTAACACCTTTAAAAGCGGAAACGATTAGTAATGAGAGTTTCCGAATGAAAACTCCAAATCAGAGCGATACAACCCCTCACAAGTTAGCCAAAGAGTATATAAAAGATACTAAATGAATCTAGGAGCCACAACCCTGCAACACAAAGATTAGAGTAGTGAATAGATAAAAAACAATGCAGCAGCCGATACTGGACACGTCCGATATAGTTACCGGACACGTTCGGTTAACTCAAATGCTACAGGCAATACCAGACACGTTCGGTAGTGCTACCGGACACGTCCGGTATACACGATTCCAAACTTCAATCCAACCTGTAGGAACCCACTAAAGATTGTGCCACACACAGGTAACCTGCACAAGAGCTGGAGCAACACAAATAGATCACAAATACCAAAAGAAATAGAATCAGGACACGGTATTTGTTTTACCGAAGTTCGGACTCCATCGAGTCCTACTCTCTGTTGAGGGGGCTACGGGCGACCCAGCGAAGGTCAGCCCTAGAGGATCCACGAAGTTCACTCTAGCCAGAGTCTTTTCCAACTCCTTTTCCTCCTTCCACTAGTTGATTCCTTCCCTTGCAGCGGCGGAATCGACCGTTACAAACTTTCGGAGGCACACCACAATCTCCTGGGTGCTCTTAGGCGACGCCTAGCTGTCTAGGACCGAAGAGTCCAAGAGTAACAAATGTGAATCAAGAGATCGACAATATGCACAAGTGCTCAAGTGGATGGCTTAGCTCTCTTTTCAAATTTCACTCAACCCACAATTGGATTTGGCAATTTAATTCAATCACTCACTAAGAGAGGGTTTGGGAGAGTTGGCAAGGCTCAAAAACATGTGAGAGAACTAGCAGAATCAGCAGCCTCCAAAGGTGGAGTCTTGGGGGTATTTATAGCCCCTATGAAAAACTAGCCATTTTCTAGCGTTGGGACATACCGGACACATCCATCCGGTATGCATACCGGACACGTCCAGTGTGACTTGCACTACGCCAAAGGTTAGAGAGTTAAAAGCGTGCGAGGCGTCAGAACTCCCGACTATTGCCGGAACTTCTGACACCCGTTCCTTTTGAAAAACTAGCCATTGGACTCTGGTCGGACACGTCCGGTATGACCAGTACAGTTAACTCTCAACTCATTAAGGTGTCGGGACTCCCGACACTTGTTGGAACTTCCGACCCCCGGAACTCCCGACGATTGTCAGAACTTCTGACTATCTCAACCACTCAAAACCACAGAGACAAAATTATGCACCTTGCTAATACCGGACACGTCCGGTATGTATACTGGACACATTCGGTATTTACTGGCAATGTGCAACAAGTTAGCGATTTAGGTCTCTCTCACGTCCGGTATCAAACTTCCATGGGTTGACTTGAGCACTTATGAATATTTATCTATCAACATGATGCATCCCTCTTTATAGTATGGTGTTCCTATAAACTCAAGATTAAATGGAAATAAATTTTTAACCTCTTGAGTTGATTTCTTTCAATCAATGCCGTGTCTTTCAATCTTCATAAAGTGAGGGTGCCAACATGTCCATTTTGATTTTCTTCATGAGCATAGCCATCTTGAGCACGTGACTTGATTCCATTCATCAAATATGAATAACTCCAAATGCATCAAGTCACTTCCATCAATCATATTCTAATAATCAATTTCCTGTTTGACACTCAACAAACTTCTTAGTTCTTTAATCATTGTTGTCAATCAATCATCCAAAACCCACTAAAGGGTTGGATGCACTTTCAGGCACCTCTATTACCTAATTAGGATCTTTTGTAAGGTGTTAAAGTTATAGATAGAGGGGTGTAGTCTTGGCTAGACCGTTAAGTTTAATTCCGCATTTGTTTTGGTTAGCCGGTGGGATTAGTTTTAGAAAGGACTATTCACCCCCTCTAGTCCGCCATCTCGACCCTTCAAAAGTTAATACCTTCCACTTGAGTATACCTTGTGCTACCAATCTTGCTTTGTTCTCACCACTATGCCATCTTGATCTTGCTTGTTGCGAAAGACCCATTTGATTCCAATCACATTGTAGTTCTTTAGCCTCTCAACAAGTTCCCACACTTGATTTCTAGTGAAGTTGTTCAACTCTTCATGCATGGCATTTACCCAATCAACATCCATCAATGCATCTTCAATCTTGGTTGGCTGAAATGATGATACAAATGAGTAGTGTTCACAAAAGGATGCTAATCTTGATCTTGTTTGCACACCACTTTGAATATCTCCAATAATATGATCCAATGGATGATCTCTTGCAATGTTTGTAGGTTGGAGTATTGGGACTTGATCATTTGCTTGAGATGAACTAGCTTGTTGATCTTGCACTTGTTGGACTTGAGATTGATCATGAAAACCACTTGAGCTATCTTGATTTGTGTCAACTTGCACACTAGGATTGAACATTTGATCTTCTTCATCATCAACTTGTCTTGGCCTTATATCACCAATATACATGTTCTTCATAGCATTGACCAATTGAGTGCCTTTTACATCATCTAGATTCTCATTTTCATCTTGAGGGCCCTTAGTTTCATCAAATTCAACATCATGCACCTCTTCAAGAGTACCACTAGCCAAATTCCAAACTCTATATGCTTTGCTTGTCCCGCCGCAGTCGATCGGGAAGCTTTCCTTGGGCGTGAAGCTCGACGGCATAGGCGGCGTCTCCGCGCCACTATCGGTCACGGGCCGGCCCTGACCGAACATGGTGGTTGTTGTCGCTGCCAGCGCTGCGGCTAGCAGTAGCAGCAACGCCGGCGGGAGCGTCCCTTTCGGCGGTGAGATCGACCGTTACAAACTTCCGAGGCACACCACAATCTCTTGGGTGCTCTCCGACGACGCCTAGCCATCTAGGACCGAAGAGTCCAAGAGTAACAAATGCAAATCACGAGATCAACAATATGCACAAGTGCTCAAGAGGTGGCTTGCTCTCAAATTTTAATTTCTCTCAACCCACAATTGGATTTTGCAATTTGGATCAATCACTCACTAAGAGAGGGTTGGAAAGTGTTCTCAAGACTCTAGAAAGGCTTGGGGAACCATTAGAATCAACAGCTTCCAAAGGTGGAGGCTCAGGGGTATTTATAGCCCCCTCCATGAAACTAGCCGTTTTTTATAGCCGTTGGTGCATAACGGACATGTCCGGTAGGAATACCGGACATATCTGGTAGGACCTGCACAACGCCAAGTCAGTAAGTCAATTGTGTGCCAGAACTCTTGACATTTATCGGGACTTCCGACTCTTGGAACTCCTGACACTTGCTGGAAGTTCTGACTTCCGACACTTGGAACTTCCAACGATTACTGGGACTACCAACGAACCCAACTGAGAACATGGACGAATTCACCCCTGTGACCCTCCTCCTACCGGACATGTCCGGTAGGTCCGACCACAGTAAGTTAAGTTAGACCCTCAAGTCTCTCTCACTAGAACCTCTTATCCTGGCATTACGATCTTTATAGATTCAGTATCTTGTCTCTTATCTTGTTTGACTTTTCATGTTTGATTAAAGCATTGCTTGATACTCCACCTGCAGCATCGCTTTCCTCTCTCTCTCTCTCTCTCTCTCTCTCTCTCATTTTTCAGGGTTATGAGTTAAGAGTTCAGGGTTTCAAAGTTCTAAGCAATGGGGTTCAGAGTTCTAAGCAATGTGCAAGTTCAGGCTTAAAAAATTTAGGTAGAGTGCACTGATTCAAATATTTTAGGAAAACATACAGTGAACCATGTTGTGTTGTTTATCTCCTGGTCATTTTGCAACCTGAAATTTCAAATTTTAAATTTCTTATCCAATTTTTAGTTTAAAACAATGTCATATGTGCATTCTGATTTTTGCAGTATCATACATGAAAATATTATTAGCATGTCCATCCAAGCAAAGAGAGAAAGCAAAGAGGATGAAACAGTAGGTACTTATCCTGTTACAGGCGAATTTTTTTGAAAACCTTAAATGACTAATAACCTTTAGTTTAGATTGATGATTGTTAACCATTTAATACTTATTTTTCTAAGAAGAGGCTTTCTGTTACATTTCGATTTTAGCAACTAATTTTTCCTTTCCTGTTGATTTGATGCAGGGGAGGAATAGCTGGCTGTACGTGTGATCAATGGGGCCATTCTAAATCATGATTTCCCGTTGCAACGCACGGGTATTTACCTAGTGCTATATAATATGCTGGACAAGTGGACATCATAGCTGCTACTCCTAAGTCCTACCTGCTAGCATGCTACTGCTGTAGTATTACTGCATATTCACACAACTAATCTTTATAGGTCTCAATCTCAAGCATTGTTTGTTGTACAAGATTTTAATTGTTTTAATGTGTCCCCAGAGCACGCGGGCTTCTCTGGTGAAGTACCCGTCTTCCTTCATGGTACGACCCCGCTAGGGGATCTTTGCTCGGTCAGGCTCGCCATAGAGCGGCTGGAGCGAAGCGTCTTGGGTTTTGACTGCCTAGTGACAATTTGTCGGCCAGGCCTTCCGAGCAATGGGAGGTCGGTCAACCATCCCGTTGCTCGCAGTATAGACAGAGGCCTAGAGGCTTCGATCGGTACTTAGCGAGGGCGTGAGAGCGCACCCGCTAGGTGTAGCCTCTAAGTCGCTGACCGATCTATAGAATCAGTCAAGGGATTAATTCCTTTGTAAGGGTATTTAGTATCGGGCTTATGTAACCTTGCTGTTTGGTATTTGTCAGTATCTAAATTGGAAATGTAGTTTGTGAGATACTCCCTGCATTATGAAATGGTTATTGTATTTCATACAAGAAAAAGTCAATTTTACAAACTTTGATCAACAATTATTCAAACTACATACAAGTTTAGGACAAAAAACTTACAACAGTAGATTTGTATTCAAGTACCTCTGGTATGATATTGTTTCTTTGGCAAATAATAACAATCTGTTAGAGAAATAGGTGGTCAAAATCTATTATGCACGACTTTTTTCTTATCAAAATACACTTACATTTTTTTGAACGGAGGGAGTAATATGGTTTAAAGATTGTTAGTCACAGAATACATGCAATCATTATTTGGTGCCAAAACAAGGCCAATACATTTGGCCTAAGATCTAGCCCGCACAAGCAATGGACAATGGACCATAGCTGACTACACAAACTTTTTTTGTTGACGAAGGGAGTAGCTTCCAATCAAACCCTAGTCAATTTTTCAAGGAAAAATCAATTTTGTTGACCTACTTCCTCTGTTCGAAAGGAATGTAAATCTCGTCCGAAAAAGAATGTAAATCTCGTTTTACAAGGAGTCAAAGGATCTTTAGTTTGGCTAAGTTTATAGAACATATTATCTACATTTAGATTTTGAGTTAAATTGATCATGAAGATACATCACATGATTAATCTAGAATTTGGAAGTAAAGTAATTACTCCAAAATTGAGACTATGGAGAGGGAGGCATCCTTCATAAAAATCAATGAATAATGCCATAAGGTCTGATTTAATAATTTCCCAACGAAATACATGCCATCATTATTTGGTGCCAAAATAAGGTCAATACATTTGGCGCCTAAGATCTAGCCCGCACAAGCAATGGACAATGGACCATAGCTGGCTAGACAAACTTTTTTTTTGGACAGAGGGAGTTGCTTCCAATCAAACCCTACTCAATTTTTCAAGGAAAATCAATTTTCTTGACCTACTTCCTCTGTCCGAAAAAGAAAGTAAATCTCGTTTTACTTAGAGTCAAAGGATCTTTAGTTTGGCTAAGTTTATAGAACATATTATCTACATTTAGATTTATAGTTAAATTTATCATGAAGGTACATCACATGATTAATCTAATGATACTTCCAGGAGATAGAGCCGGCTGAGGCGACGAAGGAGCAGTGGAAGGTTCTGCAGAGGAGGAGGAGGATTATGATGGAGACCAAGAAGTGCCCGACTTGCTCCGGTTCGCTGTTAGAGGCGTGCCCGACTTGCTTCCGTTCGCTGTTACAGAAGCCCGGGCCCGATGAGGAGGACAAGGCGATGGTAGCGGACCCCGGATCGAAGGCCGGATCGAAGGAGAAGATGAGCTCGAGGGAGGAGGGCAGCGAGTTCATGGCTGTCCTTCCGTCGCAGGGCGGGAAGGAGAGGATGAAGATTGCGACGGAGGACGAGGCGATGGTGGCAGACGCCAGATCGGAGCAGAAGTTGAAGCGATCGAGGGAGGAGGGCAAGAGATCTAGCAGCGGATTGAAGGAGAAGAAGAAGGCGAAGAGCGAGGATAAGGAAGGCAGCGGATCAAAGAAGAAGGCTAAGAGATCGAGCGAGGTATTTCTTTTATTTTCAGAGTATCTTTCTTTGGAATCTTATTTCAAGTTCGATTAGAAGGAAATATTTATTTCAATGAGTTCCCCTTTATGCCCCCTGTCAAGTCTCAATCGAAGGAGGAGGCAAAGATGGAGGACAGCGAATCGGCTGTCGGAAATAGGAAGACTAAGATGGTGACTCAGAGGTTGGACAAGAAGTCCATTGATATTTTGAAGAATCAGCCCCCTCTCAAGCCTCCTCCCATCTGCTGTGAGCCTGAGCTGCGCCGGCCAACGCTTTATTGATATTATTACTCCCTATGTTGAGGTTGATCGTGTGCTCCATGAGTACTTGCAATGCCATTACTCCATCAAGGGGTATGCTGAGGTCCAGCTGGAGGTCACCGATGACGAAGGCGATGACCACAAATTGGTGTAGCACTGTTGTCACGTGTGGTTGGTGTGGTAACGAGTTAAGGCTGCCTAGCATAATAATAATTTTAGTATAAGTGATGAACAACCTTCGCTTGTTTCAGAGATATTCAGCTTTGTTAGCTTGTACTAGTAGTATTTAAGTTGTAAAAGTGGTATCTTTTGTCATATGAGTACCTGGGTACTGATGTTATCATGCATGTTATTCTCACATCTGAAGACTTGAGTTTCTATATTTTCCTAGAACTCAGCTCGATTCAGATGTTATTTAGTTGATGTCTCTGTGTCATTGTCTCAGATCTTAAGACGAGTTGCTATATTTTCCTAGAGGAGCTATTGTATATGTCTCCAACCAGCGCGGTGGCCGTGCTTTTGGTGTTTCTTTTGTTAACCTTCTTTCCTGATTATAACAACCTCTCAGTGTCGTACTAGCTCCTGTATTTCTTTATTTTCTCTTTTTGGTGCTGTCCCATTTTCAGAAAAGAAATTCCACACTGGTATCTACGCCAGTGTGGAGCAAGTAATAACATTTGTGGTTGGATCAACAACTTTCTACTCCAGGAACAAAATACTACAATTTCCGACTTTTCATTTCCTCCGTGACTCTGCCCCATGTTTTCATTTCTGATGTAGCTAGTGACAACTGCTAACTTCCTTTTCATTTCTGATGCAGCTAGTGACAACGGAACCAGATCCTCTAACAGGGACGTAGTTTCCATCCGTCCATTCATCAGCTAACCAACGGCAAGGTCATCAAAACAATCAATACACCAGTCCGTCCAGCTGTTTGTTTATTGGGCCCAAGGAAGCCCAGTTCGCTGAGCTTGCCCGCTGAGTAAGAAAGGGCGCGAGACCGACAGAAAAGGGCGCGAGAGCGGCGGAAAAGAGCGCGAGAGCGGCAGAAACAGGGTGAGGTTGACTGAAAAGAGCGCGAGGAAACGAGTCGATCGCTGAGGAACAGCTTGCTGCAGGAACGATCGACGATTTTCTCTACTCACGTAAGTCTCACGTCAATAGTCTGCCCTTTAATGTATTTGCCATGAATGGCTTACGGGATTCATATAATTGCATCATTTTTTTTTGAAACGAGCCTGCTGCTATATTAAGAAAAAGAAATGCCCGACGGGTCGAGAGGCATCATTATGTTTCTTTGAACTTGAAGGTCTCATTTTCTCGTGGATGAATCATTTGGTTGAGATACTATTGCGATGGATGCAAATCAAGGCAAATCTAACACTCCGGTCATGGGAGAACATAGGTGTGTAATAAAACTTCTTGCTTCTTCGTTACAAAATTTCCGGTCAACTAAAATTATTTGCTTTTTCTCCAATATCTATACAGAGAGGGCTTGATCCCTGGCCTGGTGCCTTACCTTGGCATGGAATTTAAAAATTCTGATGAAGCTTGGGCATTTTGGCTTAGCTACAGTGGGCAGAAGGGCTTTGAGGTTAGAAAAAGGTATACAAATAAAAGGCGTGATGGCAAGATTACATCATGTAGGTTTGTTTGTGTAAATGAGGGTCATCGGTTGCCAGACAAAAGAGATCATTTAACAAAGTGCCCTCGAGCTGAAACTAGAACTGATTGTCAAGTGCACATGAATCTTAAATTGGACCGGGAAAAAGGAAATTTGAAAGTGAGTGAAGTGGTTTTGGAACACAATCACGCATTACACCTGCCAGCAACCTTGCATCTAATGGCGCCACAAAGGAAAATTTCAGATTTACAAGCTTTTGAAATTGAACAGCAGATGATGTAGGAATTGGACCAAAAGCTGCACATGAGTTGGCTAGTTCTCAAGTCGGTGGTCCACTCAATCTTAGTTACACCCTTCGTGATCACAAGAATTATTTGCGGACCAAGTGCCAAAGAGAGATGGCATACGGCCGAGCATGTAGCATGCTCAAGTATTTTCATGATAAAATTGCTGAGAACCCATCATTCCAATATGCACTGCAAATGGATTGTGAAGAACAAATAACAAACATATTCTGGGTGATGCTAAAATGATCATGGACTATGCACATTTTGGTGATGTCATTAGTTTTGACACTACTTTTGGAACAAACAAGGAGAGTAGGCCTTTTGGTGTTGTTTTGGGGCTGCTCCCATGTATGATGAAACCTTTCAATCTTTCAAGTGGTTGTTTGAGACCTTTCTAAAATCTCATAATGGACAACAACCTAAAATATTCATACAAATCAAGATGCTGCAATGGGGAAGGCAGTTTCTCAAGTGTTTACAGAAGCATGGCATGGATTAAGCACCTTTCACATCATGCAAAATGCAGTCAAGCATCTACATGAAGAGAAGAATGGAGAGGAGATCGAAGACAATAGAATGGAGAAGAGTTGAGAGAAGAATAAAGAGAGGAAAAGGAAGAAGAAAAAGGAGGAGAATGAGGAACCCAGTATTCTATCGGATTTTAGTGCATGCATGTTTGAGTATGAAGACATTGCAGAATTTGAACAAAAGTTTAACCTCATGAGGCAAAAGGTGAGCAAGCAAACTTGGTTAGACAGTATTTACAAGTTGAAAGAAAAATGGGCTAAATGTTATATGAAGGATGTCTTCACATTAGGAATGAGAAGTACACAATTGAGTGAGAGTTTGAACAATGACTTGAAAATCCATTTCAAATTGGATTTTGATATCATCCGGTTCTTTAAACATTTTGAAAGGGTGGTGCAAGGGAAAGGAATAATGAACTAAATTCAGAATTTGGTTCAAGGAAAAAATGCCTAAAATATGTATGATGAGGTCACCACCTATGTTGGTGCAGGCTAGCAAGCTGTACACACCTTTATATTTGAAGCTTTTCAAGGTCAATATGAAAGATCCTTGGCAGCTTGCACCAAAGCACTGGATGGTAGAAATGAATATCTAGTAGGGGATTTTACATATGAGGAGGAATATAAAGTTGTCGGTGATCTTTGAAGGAAACGGTTGTATGCAGCTGCAAGCAGTTTGATAGAATTGGGATGTTGTGTAGCCATGCTCTTAAGGTTCTTGATTTGATGAATATCAAGTCACTACCACCACAATACGTGTTAAAGCGTTGGACAAGGAAAGCACGGACTATAACTGTACAAGACAACCAAGGGAGAAACATAATTGAAAATCCTAAGATGGATGCTATGCTTCGGTTCAAATATATGCCCCACAAAATTTCTCAATTTGGCACACCAAGCAGCTAACTCTCCTGAGTGCACAATGTTAGTGGACAGCACACTTGACATCCTTGGTAAGGAAATTCCTGAAAGGGTCAATACAAGTACAAGCACTTTTCAGGTCAATACAAGTACAAGCACTTCTCAGGATTCATGTACAGCACACTTGACATCCTTGATTAATACTACCTAAAGAAAAATGATGTCCAAACAAAAAGTTCAAAACGAAAAAGAAACTGGCTCGATAAGAAGCACAAGGCTAGAAAAAGGATAGAAAACAAAGCTACATCTCAGTTTGGCGATGTTGTACATGGACAAGAGGCAGTTAGTGGTGGAGCACAAGCACCTTCAGGGAGAGCACCTCGGTGATCCTGGGTAATGGGGCTTCCACCTGCTTCTGGTCCGATCACTGGATCGGTTCCACGACCTTGCATTGGCGATGGCCATGCAGGCTCTCTTCTCCCATGCCTTGAGACCTAACCACTCTGTGCAAAATGCTGTTGAGTCTGGTGCGTGGAACCTGCACCTTCAACCCAGGTTGTCCTCCATTGCTCGTGAGGAGCTAGCCACTCTTATGCAAGCCCTCCAAGACGTCCACCTCCTGCCAGATGTTCCCGATCAGCGGAGCATGCGCACAACCCTTACGCCTTTCACCACCAAAGCACTATACAGAGCTCTTTCACCTGCAACACCGCCAGATGAATTCTCGACCTTAATCTGGCACAGCTACGCCACATGTAACACCCAAAATTTAAAGAATTCAAATTCAGTAAAAATTGCTCAATTAGGTCGTCATTTAAATTTCTAGGCATTTAAATTTGCATTTTCTCTAATTAAATTAATTCACCATAGGAGTTTATTGTGCATTGCATGCTGGTGCATTTATTTTGATTGATGGTGTTTGATCAAATTAAAATTTCAAATTCATATTCTAAACTCAAATCTCTTTTGCAAAAAGGTTTTTCCTTTTCTTTTCTCTTAGGCTGCATCTCTTTTTCCCTCAGCCCAGCCGCACAGCAGCTCGCTTCCCTGGCCCAACCTTCTTCGCTTCAGCCCAGCTCCCTCCACCAGCCCACTTTCTTTACGCCGGCCCAGCTAGCTAGCTTGCTCCTCCGCCGGCCCAGCTAGTGCCGCACGTCCCTTTTCCCTCGGTCGCCGACAGGTGGGGCCCGCCGGTCAGCCCCTCCTTCCACCTTCCTTTCTTCTTCCTCCCGAGCCTTCTATCCCACGCGCCTCCTTCCTTTTCTTACGTCGCCGCACCTTCCTTTTTCCCGGCGCCCCCTCTCCGCATCTGCCTCGACCTCGCCCGCCTCCGCCCCTATATAAGCGCCCCCCCCCCCCCCCCCCCCCCCCCGTCTCAACCACCAAGCCAGCGCCTCAAACCCTACCCGCACCTCAAACCTTAGTCACCCGAGCCTCTTCGCCGCCGCAAGCTCGCCGCCGTAAGGTGAGCTCCGCCACCTCTTGGCTCTCCCCGAGGGCTCAAACGAGTTCGCGGTATCCCCCGCGTCCTTCCCGTGCAACCCGCGCTCCAAACCGAGCCCCGGAGCGCGTTTTCGTGCAACTCCGGCGAGGCGCCGCCGCACCTCCGCCACGAGCCGCCTCCAGCCGCCGCTCGCCGCTGCTTACGCCAGCATCGCGTGCGCCGGCCGTTCGATCTCGAATCGACGGTACGCAGCGAGCTTGTGCACGTGTTCACCGCCGGTCGTTCGATCCAGATCGAACGGACCAGATCTGTCCCTGCTCGGTAGCATCGGTCAAAGCCGGCAGTGCCGCGTACTTTTGCATTTAAGCCCTCGCCTTTTCCGCAAATCAACCCGCAATCCATTTTAATTCAAAAGTAATTGCGTTTTGGTCCTGTTTTCTTTCACTTAAGCCCATGAGTTTTTATAAAATCAACCCACCATCCTGTTTTGTGTTTTTGCGTGTTAAACCTTCGGTTTATACGCATAATTATGTATAAGTCCTCGGTTTTTCGCAGATTAGCCCTGAAAGTTTTGTTTTCTCGTAGAAAAGCTCCTGAAACTTATTTTAATAATATCTTTTGCATCTTAACTCCGTTTTTCGCGTTCTTTACATCCACGTGTTCGTTTTAAAGCATAGATAAATCTTTCAAGCTTGTTTTCTCTATTTATTATGATTGGTGTACTGTTTTTCTTACTCTATACCTTTGTTTGCTTGTATGTGCTCGTGTGACGCGTGTAGACGGTCCGCAGTTTGAGGGATTTGAAGATCAAGCTTTCAAGGAGTACGAACAGCAAGAGCAAGGCCAAGAAGGCAAGTTGTGTCCTTGATCACTTCTATAAGTCCTGTCCACCTTTACTTTTGTGTTCCATACAACATTGCTATGCACATAATAGTTGTAATCTTGATGGGTCCCAATTAAGGTTTGCCTAGATTTAATTTACCTTCGCCTTGACCAACCGGGTTTACTTTTATGTTGGGTAGCTCATGCTTAGTGCTTACTTGGGATATGGTGGTTTAACTGAAGTCAATGATTAATCTTGCTTTATTTCTGTTATACCTTTCATTAATACAAGATCATAAATGTTTAATCGGAACATGGAGCGACCACCCAGGAAAACAGTGCTACCACAAGACTAAATGGCTCTGGTCTTGGCTGAATAATTAGAAACTCTAGTCTGGGGTAATCTTACCGAAAGGGCAAGAGGGGCGGTGGCAGATGGGGTATAACACTCGCTCTCTTGGGATGTGGGCTTTGCTAAGACAAGTACTCACTAGGGGATTGTTATGCTCTACTATTGATCCAGGAACCTTAGCGGATTACCACTTACTAGCGAATCTTTATAAAGGCCTCGTAGCGTCCCTATGCAATCATACCTCAAAAGTGTGGTATGGTGCCTTGCAAACACCGCATGGTTGGGTCCAAAGTTCTTGTGAACTTTTACGCGACTTGTGGGTAAAGATGTGCGACCTCTGCAGAGTGTAAAACTGACCGATCAGTCGTGCTCACGGTTAAAAGGGACCTTGACCCTCACATGATAATAATATCGAAAGATGGACTTAAATTGTTGTTACTTCATTCATGCATATGTTGTTTACTTTATTTATGTTCTTGTTTAATTTCGGGTAGTATAAACTTACACTTAGTCAATTGCTAATAAAATTTGACCAACCTAATTAAAAGCTTATGCTGATTTAGCCTTAGCCATACCTTGATTGGCCTTACACTATACTATTTTCCACGACTTGTTGAGTACCAACCATAAGTGTACTCATCCTTGCAAAACCGCTATTTAGACCAAGATAATCTGGTGGAGTACATTGACGACTTTGAGGAGTTCTAGGCGTACGGTTCTTCAGTCAGCTGCCAATGGTGTCGCCGTCGTCTTCGGAGTCCGCCGCGTATTTACTTAAGTTCGTGCTTATTTGAGACTTTTAGTCATGTAATAAATGTTTAATACTCTCTTTATTAGCTTTAGCACTGTCTTTGTTATTCACTTATATCATACATGTGTGTAACTTAATTCTGGCGCACATGTATCGATTTTGTCCTTAAAATCGGATGTGACACCACACCACAAGTCAAACACTTCCTCTGGCTCATTCACCGACGCCACCTCCCTACTGCTGCTCTACTACATCACTGCTCCACTACGTCATCGCAACATCATTGACAACCCACTGTGCTCCCATTGCCAACAAATCGAGGATCACCGACACCTATTTCTATCTTGCCCCAAGGCCGTTGCCTGCTGGAACATGCTGGGGCTGCCTGACCCTAACCTGCTCTCCATCGATCAACTCTGGGAACAGCCGTGCATGCAGGCTGTTGCCCAGCCTCTGCGCTCCACCGTCATCTCTTGCATACTATGGGCCATCTGGAAAGGAAGGAATGCAAGGGTCTTCGATGATGACAACAAGACGCCGGCGGTCATCCTTCGTCAAGCTGCCTCGGACCTCCACACCTGGTCTTTCCGCGCGAAACCTGGGCCTCGCCGGAGAGCCCTGCGACTTTGGAGTGAAACCCTGTTTCATGTAATCGCGTGATTGTAATATGGAGTTCTATTCTATCCCCTTTTCTCAAATCCTGTATGCATTGAACAATCCAGCATTTTGAATGAATGTTCAGGTTGGCGCTTTGCCAGCCGTAGGTTCCTCAAAAAAAAAAAAAAAAAGGTGCGGACAGCGCGGGGACGAGCCGATAGGAAGGCGGAGGATGAGGGCGGTAGAGGAGAGCACCTTCCCGGAGACCTGCTTGCCTACTCCAGTGCCGAGGGAGGTCATGAGCAGCAGTGCAGCCGTCTTCACGGGCACTGCGGCGACGGCGAGTGGCCGGAGCACTCCGTTCCTTTGCGGAGGATGAGGGCGATGGAGGAGAGAAATTTCCCAGGGATCTGCTTGTCTGCTCCAGCACCGGGCCGGCCGCGAGCAGCACGCCGGGGAGGCCGCGAGCAGCAGCAGCTTGCCAGCGGCCATCTTCACGGGTGCTACGGCGGAGGCGAGTGTGTGGAGGCTGGAGCGTTCCTTCTCCCACTTGTGTTTTGTGCTTCCTGAACGTGGGCCGCATCGAGTATATGGGCCGACGCAAGATTTGGTCGACTTCTGCGCTTATCTGCTGCGTGTGGTCCGATAGCCGTCGGATGTTGCAGGAACGGCGCAGCAGGTTTGGACGTCCCTCTTACATAGAGCGGAATACAGTAGAGGATCTGGTTCGAGTGACAACTGCTAACTTTCCAGTCTTTCGAGGAAGCCGTTTTGAAGCGCTAACTCTGGGAAGTGGCATTGGAATACTGCTAGCATATCTACCAAATGTCTTGGTATTCTAACAGATATCCCTTCCTTGAATGATGATTGTTGCCCTACATCCTGTGAGAACAAGGAAGATTACGAGCTTGTTAGATAAGTGTGTCAAGTTAATTGTCAACAGCAAACATCAATAACCATTACATCTGGGCTACCTCAGAAACATTTTGTCGGTGCCATTATTAACTGATGATACAGTATGATGCTTTTCAGATTGCAGAACATGAACAGATTGGTGGATCTGAGGAGCTCAGTGATGCCGACTGACTGGATGCTTGGGTCTAGCAACTTTCCTGTTCCAACATATATCCTGGTGAACCATTGGTAACAGGTTAAGTGATCTTACCATGTTTACCTTTTGCAGATGATACTGGGATTAGTGAATCTAACAAAACTGTATGTGAAGAGGGTCCTAAAGAAATTTGAACAGCAGGTTGCTCTTGGTTCAGGATACTGAAAGTGCACTGGCATGGATGACTGCCTCCAGGTTGCTCTTGGTTCAGGAAAAGCCTTAGAGTAAGTGTAGTTATTGTTCTATTATCAGTACAATAATCCACATGTGGTGTTCTTATTTAAAGTGGTAGAGCTTTCACTCAATTTATTTTCAAATTACTTTTTCCCTGCAGCTATCTCTGTGATAGCTTCCAACCTCCAATTGTGCACCAGAATTTTGAACCAGCTAATGTGCTTCAACTCATATTGGAGAAGTCAAGTATGTTCAATTCATTCCTTAGATTGCAAAATATCTTCTCATCCAATGGCTTGATGAATATACTGGCAAGTTGATCATCGGTGCCAACACTCTCAATTGATATGTCACCCTTTTGATGATTCTTATGAAATGATGCCTAATGTCAATGTGCTTAGTTCTTGAATGTTGAACCGGATTGTTAGTGAGCTTCACCACACTTTTATTGTCGCATAGCAATGGCACTTGTTTGAACTTGATTCCAAAATCATCCAAAGTTGCTCTCATCCATAGCAATTGTGCGCAACAACTACCTGTCGATAGAATATCGTCAGCAGTCCTCCGAGGGGTATCCCACGAAGGTAGATTGATCGGCAGAGGTGCGCGTAATCAAGAGCAAGAAGGCAACAGAGACACAAGAGTTAGATAGGTTCGGACCGTCGGCGCGACGTAATACCCTACTCCTGTGGTCTGTTGGTTTGTATTGGCTATGATATTGCGTGAGTTTTGCGGGGGTCCCCTACCCGCCTTATATAGCCGGGGGTAGGGTTACAAGTCGGTTAGATCTAGGAAATAACTGAAAAGTAATAACATATTACAGGAACCACGGGATCGAGCATATCCTAACAGATCTCGTAGCATCTTCAGGATATCGCCCTTGATGTCTTGCGGTACACGCCAAGCAGTACCGTGCACCGTAAGCCTTTGTCTTATGGGCTAGACCGCCCCTGGCAGCGCAGCCCATGTAGTCCGCCATGGGTATCCGGGGTCGTACCCCCCACACTACCCGTCGAAATGTACTCCGCCTCGACTGTTGAAAGTGCAACACTATTTTGCTTCTTTGATGACCATGATACAAGTGATCTTCCAAGTAGTTGACATGTGCCCGACGTGCTTTTTCTATCAACCTTGCATCCTGCATAATCGAAGTCTGAATATCCAATCAACTCAAAGTTTGACCCATTGGGATACTGTGGGGGATATACCCCTGGCTACCACAAGATCGTAGAAGATGTGATTTACTAGGACTCTTATAGGTATTTTATAGATATTGTAATCCAAATATAATACCTACCATATAGTCGACTAGGATACCTTCTTTGTAACCCTACCCCTCCTGAGTATATACGGAGGGGTAGGGGTCCCCTAGTCGATAGACCAGATCCAGATACAAACCCTAAGCTTAGTCTAGATACACCACAATATCTCATTACAATACAAATTAACCAACAGAACACAGGACGTAGAGTTTTACATCATATTGACGGCCTCAACCTGTCTAATTCTTATGTCTCTGTTGCCATCTAGATCCTGATCACGCGTACCTCTACCATACAATCTACCATCATGGGTATACCCCTCGGTGGACTATCGACCATATTTCGTCAACAGTTAGCGTGCCAAGTAGGGGTGTGCGCTTGATCCTTCAGCGCGTAGGATGGCAGTCGTTCAATGATCAGGTGAGTCGTTCCACATGTTGCTACTAGATTAATCCGGTTTTCTGAAACTAATCACCTGTCGATCTTGATCTTTTGTTTCCAATCCGTACGGGACTCTCTCTCTCTCTCTCTCTCTCTCTCTCTTCACGGCAGCACTCTTTGTCGTCATCACTCGGCGGCCCTCACCGACATCTCTCGTTGACATCCCTCGCCGTCGACTTGTCGTCATCTCTCACCAACATCCCTCGGCGACATCCCTCGCTGTCGACTCATCGTCATCGCTCGGCGGCCCTCGCCAACATCCCTCGCTATCGACTCGTCGACATCCCTCGCCGTCGACTCGTCGTCATCTCTCGCCAACATCCCTCGGTGACATCCCTCGCCATCGACTCATCTTCATCGCTCGGCGGCCCTCGCCGACATCCCTCGCCGTCGACTCGTCGACATTCCTCGCCGTCGACTCGTCATCATCCCTCGCCGACATCCCTCGCCGTCAACTCGTCATCATCGCTTGGCGGCCCTCACCGACATCCCTCGCCATCGACTCGTCGTCATCACTCAACGGCCCTCACCAACATCCCTCGTCGTTGCCGAGCTGGAAACGAGCCGTCCGGGCCACATCCGTCCACTCGGATGCTGCGACTCGCCGACTTTTCCACTCAGCCATGAATCAAGCTAAGTCACGCTTTAAT
The DNA here is from genome assembly GCF_005286985.2 of Setaria viridis. Lineage (NCBI taxonomy): Eukaryota > Viridiplantae > Streptophyta > Magnoliopsida > Poales > Poaceae > Setaria > Setaria viridis. The sequence continues at coordinate 37,622,829 of NC_048271.2, read as the reverse complement.
ATTTTTCTAAATATCTACGGATATTAATTCATGCTTTAATCAAATATTTCTTCGATCGCCATACATCTTCAAAATTTTTCTTCATGATTCTTTGCCGACCACCCTAAGGGTGCGCTTAGCGTCTAATCATGTTTCTTCGCCTTTTACTCTTGACTGAGTCGCTAAAGTATTCAGGTGGAACACGCTTTCATCGTGAGGCAAAGAAGTGGCCCCGTTTCCCCGATTCAGCACCTAAACGTGCATGGGCAGTAGCGCTCTGCCTCATGGGCTGGTCGGCAGAGGTTCCTTGGTGATGCCTGTACTCTTAAGCGTGTATGGGCAGTAACGCTCTGCGCCATGGGGTATGGGATAGCTGGGGCTTTGTTCTCACGTAAAAGGCTAACCACGTGAGGAATAAAGAAGACTTCAAAGAGCGAGAAGCGAAATTATTTCGCATATGTTATTTCATCAGTGCTGATTTTCTCCGGAGTTCATATATTTTATTTTTACATCATATACTACTCATTCTAAATATTTGTTTTACAGGGGCCAGGTTCGGTCGACGAGCTCATTTTTTACGCTCGGGGATTGGATCAGTCAGGAAGGACAAGAGGATCATCGTCCGGGTGATCGCACCACCTGGCACTCGGACTTCATCGCCGACCAGCTAATCAGATTGCTCGTCGCTTGGTTTTCATCGTCAGCTACGCTGGGGGCTTGCCAGCGATGCTGGGGACTCCTCGGTGTTCGGATTCCTTGTGCAAGAGTCGCCAGCTAAGTTGGGGACTCCCTTGGCGGTCGGATTGATTTTTTGGACCCTGCCACAGGATTTTTTCTCAATCTTCTAGCAGGCTTGGGGACTAAGTGTGCACACTTCACCTTACGGTGAGTGTGCTATATCTTCCCTGTTAAGGGTTATCAGCTAAGCTGGGGACTACCTGTGTGCTCGGCTAGCATCTGGAGTCTTATAGTTTTTTACCCTGGCGCTAGGTTTATTCTTCACCTAATGTCAGGCTCGGGGACTAAGTGGCTACCCTTCACCAGGCGGTGAATGTAGTGCTTTTTTCCTAATTTACCCTCCTTATTGACTAAGTCATAGATGATAATCATCCGACCTCGCAAATGGAGTCTAAGTAGCTACGCTTCATCTGAGGTGAAGAAATCTCAAATTTAATTTTGAGCTCCTTGCATCCTTTTGGCAAATCTTACTTAAATAAGTTCGAGGCTAGCCGAAAAGTTAAACTGGTCGGATGCCTCATTTCTACTGGTCGGATTCAAGTTAAACCGCTCGGACTGATTCAAGTTGACGTTGCTCAGCGGATACAAGGCGCTCGGGGACTAGCTATGGGGGATATACCCCGGGTACCACAAGATCGTAGAAGATGTGATTTACTATGACTCTTAGGTCCTGTTTGGATCCTAGAATTGAATTCATTCTAATAACTATAATTTAGGTACGGATTAATTAAGCTAATATGGTTGTATATGAAATATATCTGTATACTATCGAGCGCGAGGCGGTTCTCGGTGGCGTTGATCACGTACTCCTTCATCACCGGCTTGTTCTCCGGGGTGAAGCTGTGGAGCAGGACGTTGTCGTCGGTGACGACGCTGAAGGTCGCGGACGTACGCCAGGTCCACGTCGCCGCCCTTGATCGGGAAGAGGTAGAGGCGGATGAAGTGCCAGCCCGGGACGGTGAGCGGGAAGCTGTAGCGGCCTCCTCCTTGAAGACCCGCGCGGTGGCGTACAGCGGCGACGGCACGTCGGCCTTGTCGTCGGCGGCGACGCGGATGGCGTCGTTTGCGGAGAGCAGGTGGTTGGCCTGCGCGTCCGTCTTGTACGACTTGCCGTCGGCGGTGACGGGCGCCGTCCCGCCGCAGTCGATCAGGAAGCTGTCCTTGGGCGTGAAGCTCGACGGCGTGGGCGGCGTCTCCGCGCCGCTGTCGGTCACGGGCCGGCCCTGCCCGGACACGGTGGTTGTTGTCGCCGCCAGCGCCGCGGCTAGCAGCAGCAGCAGCGCCGGCGGGAGCGTCCCGCGGCGCGTCATGGCTGGTGTGCTACGTACTCGACCACCACCACCAGCAGAGCGCTTGCCTAGGTGCAGAGCAGCACCGGACGCCGGCACACGCTGCAGGCTCTGACTGGGTGGGGTTGGGTGGGTTATTGACGGTGGCGGGGCCCTCTCACCATTTCTCTTGTTGGTGGGCCCAATCGGAGGGGGGGAGAAGGGAGGGGGTGAAATGGCGGGTTATGGCGCCAAGTTTAAGCCGCCCGCGCGGCCGCCCGCTATGTTTGGGGTGGTGGCCACTGGCCACAGGCCGGCGACCGGGTCACCGCCGAGACGTGCGCTCCACCGCGCATTCTCCGGCCCCCCGCTGCCCGCTGCGTGCCTGCTCACCTGCACATGTTGCTGTGCGCCGACCTGCCATGTGCATGCTGCCTATTCTTGGAGCCGCGTCGCAGTCGCATCGCATCGTTTTGCTTCCTTTCCTAGGGCCCAACCAAATCTCTACAACTAAAAAATACGGAATGATATCGTCTGCCCGGCTACCTTGGATTCACCCTGCGATCCCACCCCCCGCCCGGTAAATCGCACGCTCGCCCGCGCGTGCGCCCCTCCACCTCGCGAGATCCCGCCTCCAATCACGCTTCCTCCCCTCGCGAGATCCCTGTCCCCGCGCTCGCCCTCGCCGCCACGCCCGCGCTCGCCCTGGCCACCACGCCACCGTGCTAGCCCACGCCGCCGACAACAATCCGTTTTGCCTCTCGCGTTCCTCTTCGCAGCCCCGTACGCGGCGCAGCACGGCGCCGACAACGATGCGATGGCCCAGACCTCCTCCGTGCTGCCCTCCTTCTCCGCGGACGCCGCGCACCGCTTCGTGGCCGACTACGGCCTCGCGGTGCACGCCGTCGCGGTCCGTGTCTCCGACGCCGTCGAGGCGTTCCGCGCCAGCGTCGACGCGGGTGCGCTCCTGGCCTTCGAGCTCTACGGAGACGCCGTCCTCCGTCCGTTTCCTGAGCTACCCACGTTGCCTTCCTGTCCGGGTTCGAGAACGTCGCCAACTCGACATAGATCCGCGCAGAGACGATCGTCGTTCAGGTCCTCCCACGGGCTGTCTATCCTCTCCTCCTCCTCGCCTTCGTCGCAGAAGCAGGCTTCACTGGCGCCGGCGTCGTAGTCGCTGAGTGCGTGGGATCACCCAACGTTGAGGCCGTGCTTTCATAAAAAAAAAACGTTGAGGCCGTGCAGGATGAAGCGCTCGTGCAATCCCGTGCCCACCATCCCGCGTCCATGGCAGATGGTACTTTGCTATTTTGCTGCAATAGTCTATTACTGTTCCAAACAAATGTGCAATAGTCTAGACTTCTGATTATGTTTGGTCTGAACTCTGAATTCAAAATGGTTCCTGATTTTCAACAAGAAGAATATGCTCTCTTTTCCATTTTCTATGTTATATATATTTTCTTCTTTTATTTCCATTATTATAAGAAAATATTCCTGTTGATATTTATTTTTTGTCATTACCTACTTATCCAGCACTTAGAACTTCCGATTCAAGGAGAGACTGGAACGTATATCAATATGTTTTTTTTTATAACTGGCTTGCATTAAAATTAACAGCAGTTTATAGACAGTATTTTACATGACTCCCAGAGTACAGAAGAGAGTGCTTGCTGCCATATTGATTCGTTTGCAACAAATAGATTATCAGATATATACGCACTTGAAAATGCCATGAGCAGGCGCGCATCAACAGGTAAAGGCCAATGCCGTGATTTTTTCAGGAGAATCAAACTTGTAGAATTTACCAATTAGTTGTCTGTAATTACGGACGGTGGGCGTGCTATGAAAAAGCGATGTGCTGCTTCAGCTGAAATGGAATTATGGCAACTGATGATGCATGATTGGAGACTTTGTACTGTAGGTGACAAGAATCTGCGAGCTTTGAATGCATCATTGCGCGCCAATTGCTGGTGGACTTCAGTTACTTAATCATACGGAACTCAGGTTTGACCATATCAACTACCTACTAATGGTTTATTTTCTTTGCTTGTAACCAGCCAGAGGCATAGCCTGCTTTAATTAAATGATATATTATATATTCTGTTGTTGCACATACAGTTGGGAAGAACTTCTATTGCTAGCAGTTTCAGTGACATTGTAATTATTTCTCTGCCTAAACTGACACCAGTTCCAAGTCCCATTATCCCTATGTACCATGGTTTATATATACAGACAATCATTCTAAATGTTTGCAAACTCAAAATCTCCCATGCTTGATTCAAATATTTGGCCTAGCAGAGAAAGGGTACAACATGAATATTTGTCTTACTATTAAACTGAATATTTGGATAGCTGTAGATGCATATATGAACTTCTGAATACTAGGATCAAAAGCTTGTTGAGAAGTAGACACATATGAACCACATGATCAGATAGCAATGATGACTGATAGGCATATGGCCAGAGTTACATATTAAGAGATGTTCTCTGAGTAAGGTTAATGAACAGAGAAAGATTGTAATGTCATTTCTTTGAATCCCATGCCTCATGAATCAAAAGGATTTCCATGGTCAAATGTATGCTTCCGAGTAGGTGCTGATTGATTGAATGCTGTTGAGCAATTGGTTGAATTAAAAGGCTTTTTAAGGGACTCATATTACTCACTGACCTATTCTTTGAATAAAAAAGCCTTCGCTTATAGATTTTAACAGTTCTGCAATAAGACTTCTCTGCTGAGAATGGGTGCACGAGCAATTTATTGTTAGTTCCAAAGTTGTGATCACTGACAAATCAGTAGCTGTTAACATACCTCAGCATGGGTGCTACTGATGTAAGGACTGAGGATGTCGCCTGGGGGGGGGTGTGAATAGGTGTTTCTAAAAATTTAACACCTTAAAGAGTGGAAACGATTAGTGTGGGCTTGGAAACTCCAAATCAAAGAATTAAACCCCTCAAGAGTCAAACACAGAGCATATAACAAGTACTAAATAAATCTAGGAGCCACGACCTTGCAACACAGAGATCAGAGCGAAGAATAAATAAAATCAGCAGATGCCGTATATACCAGACATGTCCGGTAGGTTACTCGGACATGTCCGAGTGGTACGGGTTTGCTCCCCTTCGCTGACCTTGCTCCTCCTTGATTCAAAACTTCGACCACAAGTTGCAAGGGTGTACTAGAGACTATCTTACGCACAGTGAACCTGCACACAAGCTAGCGCAACCAAAATGGATCACAAATATCAAATGAAAGCGAATTGAGACACGATATTTGTTTTACCAAACTTTGGACCCCTGCGAGTCCTACTCTCCGTTGAGTGGGCTGCGAGCGGCCCAGCAAAGGTCAGCTCTAGAGGACCCAAAGGCCAACTCTAGCTGTGGTCTTTTCCAACCACCTTTGCTCCTTCCACTAGCTTGATCTCTTCCCTTTCGGCGGTGATATCGACTGTTACAAACTTCCGAGGCACACCACAATCTCTTGGATGCTCTCCGGCGATGCCTAGCCGTCTAGGACCGAAGAGTCCAAGAGTAACAAATGCAAATCACAAGATCGATAATATGCACAAGTGCTCAAGAGGTGGCTTGCTCTCAAATTTGAATTTCTCTCAACCCACAATTGGATTTGCAATTTGGATCAATCACTCACTAAGAGAGGGTTGGAAAGTGTTCTCAAGGCTCTAGAAAGGCTTGGGGAACCAGCAGAATCAACAGCTTCCAAAGGTGGAGGCTCGGGGGTATTTATAGCCCCCTCCATGACACTAGCCGTTTTATAGCCGTTGGTGCATAACGGACATGTCCGGTAGGACTACCGGACATATCTGATAGGACCTGCACAACACCAAGTCAGTAAGTCAATTGTGTGCCGGAACTCCCGACGTGTATTGGGACTTCCGACTCTTGGAACTCCTGACACTTGTTGGGACTTCCAACACTCGGAACTTCCAACGATCACCGGCACTACCAACGAACCCAACTGAGAACGTGGACGAATTCACCCCTGTGACCCTCCTCTACCGGGCATGTCTGGTAGGACCGACCACAGTAAGTTAAGTTAGACCCTCAAGTCTCTCTCACTCGAACCTCACATAGGTTGGCTTTGAGCACTTATGAAACATCATCCATCACATGTTGCATCCCTCTTAATAGTACATCATACCTAATAACTCAAGATTGAATGAAAAACAAATTTGAACCGCTTGAGTTGATTTCCTTTAAAACCGGTGCCCCTCCACCTTTGCTTAGTACCTCGAAGCCTTTCCTTGCTATTTTCACCATCTCAAGCCATCAAGTCACACCTTGTGTTGAATCATCCATTAAGCTCAAAATACATCCATCCGTTTGTATTGTTGTCTTCTTTATTTTAATAGAACAAGCTTCAAAAGGTGAGACCATATTATATGCAATCCTTCATGTCTCATTAATCAACCTCAATGTGCTTGCTTTCACATTGATCATAGAAATCCCACAATAAATAAGCCTTGCATGATTACATTTGCATTGTTGTCTTGTGCTTGAACTAGATTGCTTATACAACAACACATCATTTTGGTTTGATACTCCAACACAAGTGTATGTGAGATAATCAATTTCCTGTTTGACACTTAGCAAACTTGTTAGTTATTTAATCGTTGTTGTCAATCAATCATCCAAAACCACTAAAGGGCTGGATGCATTTTCAACTGATATACCTTAACTCGAACCAATTAAGATAGCTGTGAGAAGTGAGCTAGCCGCTTGGCATTACGATCTTTATAGATTCAGTATCTTGTCTCTTATCTTGTTTGACTTTTCATGTTTGATTAAAGCATTGCTTGATACTCCACCAGCAGCATCGCTTTCCTCTCTCTCTCTCTCTCTCTCACACACACACACACACACACACACACACACTCTCATTTTTCAGGGTTATGAGTTAAGAGTTCAGGGTTTCAAAGTTCTAAGCAATGGGGTTCAGAGTTCTAAGCAATGTGCAAGTTCAGGCTTAAAAAATTTAGGTAGAGTGCACTGATTCAAATATTTGAGGAAAACATACAGTGAACCATGTTGTGTTGTTTATCTCCTGGTCATTTTGCAACCTGAAATTTCAAATTTTAAATTTCTTATCCAATTTTTAGTTTAAAACAATGTGATATGTGCAATTTGATTTTTGCAGTATCATACATGAAAATATTATTAGCATGTCCATCCAAGCAAAGAGAGAAAGCAAAGAGGATGAAACAGTAGGTACTTATCCTGTTACGGGCGAATTGTTTTGAAAACCTTAAATGACTAATAACCTTGGTAGTTTAGATTGATGATTGTTAATCATTTAATACTTATTTTTCTAAGAAGATGCGTTCTGTTGCATTTCGATTTTAGCAACTAATTTTTCCTTTCCTGTTGATTTGATGCAGGGGAGGAATAGCTGGCTGTACGCGTGATCAATGGGGCCATTCTAAATCATGCTTTCCCGTTGCAGCACGGGTATTTACCTAGTGCTATATAATATGCTGGACAAGTGGACATCATAGCTGCTACTCCTAAGTCCTACCTGCTAGCATGCTACTGCTGTAGTAGTACTGCATATTCACACAACTAATCTTTATAGGTCTCAATCTCAAGCATTGTTTGTGGTACAAGATTATAATTATTTTAATGTGTCCCCAGAGCACACGGGCTTCTCTGGTGAAGTACCCATCTTCCTCCATGGTACGACCCTGCTAGGGGATCTTTGCTCGGTCAGGCTCGCCGTAGAGCAGCTGGAGCGAAGCGTCTCAGGTTTCAACTGCCTAGTGACGATTTGTCGCCTAGGCCTTTTGAGCAACGGGAGGTCGGTCAACCATCCCGTTGCTCGGAGTATAGATAGAGGCCTAGAGGCTTTGATCGGTACTTAGCGAGGGCGTGAGAGCGCACCCGCTAGGTGTAGCTTCTGAGTCGCTGACCAATCTATAGAATTAGTCAAGGGATTAATTCCTTTGTAAGGGTATTTAGTATCGGGCTTATGTAACCTTGGTGTTTGGTATTTGTCAATATCTAAATTGGAAATGTAGTTTGTGAGATACTCCCTGCATTATGAAATGGTTATTGTATTTCATACAAGAAAAAGTCAATTTTACAAACTTTGATCAACAATTATGCAAACTGCATACAAGTTTAGGACAAAAAACTTACAACAGTAGATTCGTATTCAAGTACCTCTGGTATGATATTGTTTCTTTGGCAAATAATAACAATCTGTTAGAGAAATAGGTGGTCAAAATCTATTATGCACGACTTTTTTCTTATCAAAATACACTTACATTTTTTTGAACGGAGGGAGTAATATGGTTTAAAGATTGTTAGTCACAGAATACATGCAATCATTATTTGGTGCCAAAACAAGGCCAATACATTTGGCCTAAGATCTAGCCCGCACAAGCAATGGACAATGGACCATAGCTGACTAGACAAACTTTTTTTTTTTGACGAAGGGAGTAGCTTCCAATCAAACCCTAGTCAATTTTTCAAGGAAAAATCAATTTTGTTGACCTACTTCCTCTGTTCGAAAAAGAATGTAAATCTCGTTTTACAAGGAGTCAAAGGATCTTTAGTTTTACTAAGTTTATAGAACATATTATCTACATTTAGATTTTGAGTTAAATTTATCATGAAGATACATCACATGATTAATCTAATAATATTTATTACGCATCGTAAACATCAATACCTTTTTAAATAGATTTGGTCAAAATTAAGAATCTGTGATCTTCCCAGGATGCGAGATTTGCATTTTTTTCTTGGAACGGAGGTAGTACTAAATAAAGCCACAAAACATACTTTGGCACAACTAAACTTTGGCCAAACGCAACTTTATCTTGGCACATGCACCAACAAGGCAAAATAACTTTGCCAATTTTCTTCTTGCTTTTAAGCAAAACTTTGGCAATACAGCACAAATTTTGGCAGGACTTCGTGGGTCATGAACCAAACAGGACCCTGCTACCGAGTTGGGCTTGTTGGCCCATTTGGCACCTAGGGTTTGCGGGGGAATCATATATATATATATCGGGGGCTCCCCTCGGCATCTTCTCCTCGGTCTAATCTAAGGCAGCCGACGCCGCCGCAACCTCTCCTTCCACGTCTAGGAGAAGAGCTGAACCCCGGCCGGAGGTTAGGAGGGCGATGGAAAGCGTGGGTGAGAGGAGGGCGATGGAGAACGGGGGTGGGACGATGCGGAGGTTACCAGACACGGGGTTGGTCATGTGTTCCACATGCTCCGGTTTCTTGCTCAGGATGAAGCGCACATCGGTTCCCAAGCCTGACGAGGAGGTGTTGGAGGTGGTGACGGGAGCCGAGAAGATGCGGGCCTTGATGAAGGCGGTCCTGCTGCACGGGCCCCTCCAGGAGATAGAGCCGGCTGAGGCGACGAAGGAGCAGTGGAAGGTTCTGCAGAGGAGGAGGAGGATTATGATGGAGACCAAGAAGTGCCCGACTTGCTCCGGTTCGCTGTTAGAGGCGTGCCCGACTTGCTTCCGTTCGCTGTTACAGAAGCCCGGGCCCGATGAGGAGGACAAGGCGATGGTAGCGGACCCCGGATCGAAGGCCGGATCGAAGGAGAAGATGAGCTCGAGGGAGGAGGGCAGCGAGTTCATGGCTGTCCTTCCGTCGCAGGGCAGGAAGGAGAGGATGAAGATTGCGACGGAGGATGAGGCGATGGTGGCAGACGCCAGATCGGAGCAGAAGTTGAAGCGATCGAGGGAGGAGGGCAAGAGATCTAGCAGCGGATTGAAGGAGAAGAAGAAGGCGAAGAGCGAGGATAAGGAAGGCAGCGGATCAAAGAAGAAGGCTAAGAGATCGAGCGAGGTATTTCTTTTATTTTCAGAGTATCTTTCTTTGGAATCTTATTTCAAGTTCGATTAGAAGGAAATATTTATTTCAATGAGTTCCCCTTTTTTAGCTAAACTGCTTGAATTCCGGGCAAAAAGGGGTACTCCTTGTATAACTACATTGTATAGTCTCGAAATGCTTTAAGCCGGAAATAGCTAGCGTAGAATTTGTCTGATATAGAACACTTGTATCAATAAAATAGTTTGAACTATTTACTTAGAAGGGCACGCATCCTCTTTTAAAATGCTAAAGCGGTGACCTACGTATAAAAAAGGAGATTTCTTTTTGGATTTGAAGAAAAATAAAAGGAATTCTATCTATTTTTATTTTCCATTTATTTACTTTGTTTTTCTTAATGAAATTGAAATTATTAACTAACAGATGGAGGGCAGTGGATCGAAGGAGGCGAAGATGAAGGGCAGCGGATTGGAGGAGGAGGCGAAGATTGAGTTCATAGTCAAATCCGTCGGCGGAGATAGGAAGACTAAGATGGAGATTAAGAGGATGCTCAAGAAGGCCTTCGAGATTTTGAATGAGCTCCCTGTCAAGGTCGGCGGAGATAGGAGGACTAAGATGGAGATTAAGAGGATGCTCAAGAAGGCCTTCGAGATTTTGAATGAGCCCCCTGTCAAGTCTCAATCGGAGGAGGCAAAGATGGAGGACAGCGAATCGGCTGTCGGAAATAGGAAGACTAAGATGGTGACTTATAGGGTTGACAAGAAGACCATTGATTTTTTGAAGAATCATCCCCCTCTCAAGCCTCCTCCCATCGGCGCCTGTGAGCCTGAGCTGCGCCAACGCTTTATTGATATTACTGCTCCCTATGTTGAGGTTGAACGTGTGCTCCTTGAGTACTTGCAATGCCATTACTCCATCAAGGGGTATGCTGAGGTGCAGCTGGAGGTCACCGATGACGAAGGCGATGACCACAAGTTGGTGTAGCACTGTTGTCACGTGTGGTTGGTGTGGTAACGAGTTAAGGCTGCCTAGCATAATAATAATTTTAGTTTAAGTGATGAACAACCTTCGCTTGTTCAGAGATATTCAGCTTTGTTAGCTTGTACTAGTAGTATTTAAGTTGAAAAGTGGTATCTTTTGTCATATGAGTACCTGGGTACTGATGTTATCATGCATGTTATTCTCACATCTGAAGACTTGAGTTTCTATATTTTCCTAGAACTCAGCTCGATTCAGATGTTATTTAGTTGATGTCTCCGTGTCATTGTCTCATATCTTACGAGTTGCTATATTTTCCTAGAAGATGTTATTTAAACGAGCTATTGTATATGTCTCCAACCAGCGCGGTGGCCGTGCTATTGGTGTTTCTTTTGTTAACCTTCTTTCCTGATTATAACAACCTCTCAGTGTCGTACTAGCTCCTGTATTTCTTTATTTTCTCTTTTTGGTGCTGTCCCATTTTCAGAAAAGAAATTCCACACTGGTATCGACGCCGGTGTGGAGCAAGTAATAACATTTGTGGTTGGATCAACAACTTTCTACTATGGGAACAAAATACTACAATTTCCGACTTTTCATTTCCTCCGTGACTCTGCCCCATGTTTTCATTTCTGATGTAGCTAGTGACAACTGCTAACTTCCTTTTCATTTCTGATGCAGCTAGTGACAACGGAACCAGATCCTCTAACAGGGACGTAGTTTCCATCCGTCCATTCATCAGCTAACCAACGGCAAGGTCATCAAAACAATCAATACACCAGTCCGTCCAGCTGTTTGTTTATTGGGCCCAAGGAAGCCCAGTTCGCTGAGCTTGCCCGCTGAGTGAGAAACGGCGCGAGACCGACAGAATAGGGCGCGAGAGCGGCGGAAAAAAGCGCGAGAGCGGCAAAAACAGGGCGAGATTGACTGAAAAGTGCGCGAGGAAACGAGTCGATAGCTGAGGAACAGCTTGCCGCAGGAACGATCGACGATTTTCTCTACTCACGTAAGTCTCACGTCAATAGTCTGCCCTTTAATGTATTTGCCAGGAATGGCTTACGGGCTTCATCATAATTGCATCAATTGTTCTGTTGCTATATTAAAAAACAGAAAAGCTCGATGGGCCAAGAGGCATCATTATGTTTCTTTGAACTTGAAGGTCTCATTTTCTCGTGGATGAATCATTTGGTTGAGATCCTATTGCGATGGATGCAAATCGAAGCAAATATAACACTCCTGTCATGGGAGAACATAGGTGTGTAATAAAACATCTTGCTTCTTCATTAGAAAATTTCCGGTCAACTAAAACTATTTGCTTCTTCTCCTTTGTCTATACAGAGAGGGCTTGATCCCCGGCCTGGTGCCTTACCTTACCATGGAATTTAAATATTCTAATGAAGCTTGGGCATTTTGGCTTAGCTACAGTGGGCAGAAGGGCTGTGAGGTTAGAAAAAGTATACAAATAAAAGGCGTGATGGCAAGATTACATCATGTAGGTTTGTTTGTGTAAATGAGGGTCATCGGTTGCTAGACAAAAGAGATCATTTAACAAAGTGCCCTTGAGCTGAAACTAGAACTGATTGTCAAGTTCACATGAATCTTAAAATGGACTGGGAAAAAGGAAATTTGAAAGTGAGTGAAGTGGTTTTGGAAGACAATCACGCATTACACCTGCCAGCAACCTTGCATCTAATGGCGCTACAAAGGAAAATTTCAGACAATAGAATGGAGAAGAGTCAAGATAAGAAAAAAGAGAGGAAAAGGAAGAAGAAAAAGGAGGAGAATGAGGAACCTAGTATTCTATCGGATTTTAGTGCATGCATGTTTGAGTATGAAGACATTGCAGAATTTGAACAAAAGTTTAACCTCATGAGGCAAAAGGTGAGCAAGCAAACTTGGTTAGACAGTATTTACAAGTTGAAAGAAAAATGGACTGAATGTTATACGAAGGATGTCTTCACATTAGGAATGAGAAGTACACAATTGAGTCAGAGTCTGAACAATGATTTGAAAATCCATTTCAAATCGGATTTTGATATCATCCGGTTCTTTAAACATTTTGAAAGGGTGGTGCAAGGGAAAGGAATAATGAACTAAATTCAGAATTTGATTCAAGGAAAAAAATGCCTAAAATATGTATGATGAGGCCACCACCTATGTTGGTGCAGGCTAGCAAGCTGTACACACCTATTATATTTGAAGCTTTTCAAGGTGAATATGAAAGATCCTTGGCAGCTCGCACCAAAGCACTGGATGGTAGAAATGAATATCTAGTAGGGGATTTTACATATGAGGAGGAATATAAAGTTGTCGGTGATCCTTTGAAGGAAACGGTTGTACGCAGCTGCACGCAGTTTGATAGAATTGGGATATTGTGTAGCCATGCTCTTAAGGTTCTTGATTTGATGAATATCAAGTCACTACCACCACAACACGTGTTAAAGCGTTGGACAAGGAAAGCATGGACTATAACTGTACAAGATAACCAAGGGAGAAACATAATTGAAAATCCTAAGATGGATGCTATGCTTCGGTTCAAATATATGACCCACAAATTTCTCAATTTGGCACACCAAGCAGCTAACTCTCCTGAGTGCACAATGTTAGTGGACAGCACACTTGACATCCCTCAATTTGGCACACCAAGCAGCTAACTCTCCTGAGTGCACAATGTTAGTGGACAGCACACTTGACATCCTTGGTAAGGAAATTCCAGAAAAGGTCAATACATGTACAAGCACTTTTCAGGTCAATACAAGTACAAGCACTTCTCAGGATTCATGTTCAGCACACTTGACATCCTTGATTAATACTACCTAAAGAAAAATGATGTCCAAACAAAAAGTTGAAAACGAAAAAGAAACTGGCTCGATAAGAAGCACAAGGCTAGAAAAAGGATAAAAAACAAAGCTACATCTCAGTTTGGCGATGTTGTACATGGACAAGAGGCAGTTAGTGGTGGAGCACAAGCAGCTTCAGGGAGAACACCTCAGTGATCCTGGGTAACGGGGCTTCCACCTGCTTCTGGTCCGATCACTGGATCGGTTCCACGACCTTGGCGATGGCCATGCAGGCTCTCTTCTCCCATGCCTTGAGACCTAACCTCTATGTGCAAAATGCTGTTGAGTCTGGTGCCTGGAACCTGCACCTTCAACCCAGCAGGTTGTCCTCCATTGCTCGTGAGGAGCTAGCCACTCTTATGCAAGTCCTCTAAGACGTCCACCTCCTGCCAGATGTTCCCGATCAGCGGAGCATGCGCACAACCCTTGCGCCTTTCACCACCAAAGCACTATACAGAGCTCTTTCACCTGCAACACCGCCAGATGAATTCTTGACCTTAATCTGGCACAGCTACGCCACATGTAACACCCAAAATTTAAAGAATTCAAATTCACTTAAAATTGCTCAATTAGGTTGTCATTTAAATTTCTAGGCATTTAAATTTGCATTTTCTCTAATTAAATTAATTCACCATAGGAGTTTATTGTGCATTGCATGCTTTTGATTGATGGTGTTTGATCAAATTCATATTCTAAACTCAAATCTCTTTTGCAAAAAGGTTTTTCTTTTTCTTTTCTCTTGGGCTGCATCTCTTTTCCCTCAGCCCAGCCGCACAGCAGCTCGCTTCCCTGGCCCAACCTCCTTCGCTTCAGCCCAGCTCCCTCCGCCGGCCCACTTTCTTTACACCGGCCTAGCTAGCTAGCTTGCTCCTCCACGGGCCAGCTAGCACCGCACGTCCCTTTTCCCTCAGTCGCCGACAGGTGGGGTCCGCCGGTCAGCCCCTCCTTCCACCTTCCTTTCTTCTTCCTCCTTCCTCCCGAGCCTTCTATCCCATGCGTCTCCTTCCTTTTCTTACGCTGCCGCACCTTCCTTTTCCCCAGCGCGCCCTCTCCGCATCCGCCTCGACCTCGCCCGCCTCCTCCCCTATGCCTCTTAGCTCTCCCCGAGGGCTCAAATGAGTTCGCCGTATCCCCCGTGTCCTTCCTGTGCAACCCGCGCTCCAAACCAAGCCTCGGAGCGCGTTTTCGCGCAACTCCGGCGAGGCGTCGCCGCACCTTCGCCGTGAGCCGCCTCCCACCGCCGCTCGCTGCTGCTTACGCCAGCATCGCGTGTGTTGGCTGTTCGATCTCGAATCGATAGTACGCAGCGAGCCTGTGCACGTGTTCACTGCCGACCGTTCGATCTGGATCGAACGGACCAGATATGTCCGTGCACTTTTGCATTTAAGCCATCGCCTTTTTCGCAAATCAACCCGCAGTCCATTTTAATTCAAAAGTAATTGCGTTTTGGTCCTGTTTTCTTTTGCTTAAGCCCATGAGTTTTTATAAAATCAACCTGCCATCATGTTTTGTGTTTTTGCATGTTAAACCTTCGCTTTATACTATAATTACGTATAAGTCCTTGGTTTTTCACAGATTAGCCCTAAAAGTTTGTTTTCTCGCAGAAAAGCCCCTAAAACTTGTTTTAATCATATCTTTTGCATCTTAACCCCGTTTTCCGTGTTCTTTACATCCACATGTTTGTTTTAAAGAGTAGATTAATATTTCAAGCTTGTTTTCTCTGTTTATTATGATTGATGTACCGGTTTTCTTACTCTATGCCTTTGTTTGCTTGTATGTGCTCGTGTGACGCGTGTAGACGGTCCGCAAGTTGTGTCCTTGATCACTTCTATAAGTCCTATCCACCTTTACTTTCGTGTTCCATACAACATTGCTATGCACATAATAGTTGTAATCTTGATGGGTCCCAATTAAGGTTCGCCTAGATTTAATTTACTTTCGCCTTGACCAACCAGGTTTACTTTTATGCTGGGTAGTTCATGCTTAGTGCTTACTTGGGATATGGTGGTTTAACTGAAGTCAATGATTAATCTTGCTTTATTTTTGTTATACCTTTCATTAATACAAGATCATAAATGTTTAATCGGAACATGGAACGACCACCCAGGAAAACAGTGCTACCATAAGACTAAATGGCTCTGATCTTGGCTAAATAATTAGAAACTCTAGTCTGGGGTAATCTTACCGAAAGGGCAAGATGGGCGGCGGCAAATAGGGTATAACACTCGCTCTTTTGGGACGTGGGCTTTGCTAAGACACGGTACTCACTAGGGGATTGTTGTGCTCTGCTACTGATCCGGGAACCTTAGCGGATTATCACTTACTAGCGAATCTTTGTAAAGGCCTCGTAGCGTCCCTATGCAATCACACCTCGGAAGTGTGGTATGATGCCTTGCAAACACCGCATGGTTGGGTCCAAAGTTCTTTTGAACTTTTACGTGACTTGTGGGTAAAGATGTGCGACCTCTGCAGAGTGTAAAACTAACCGATCAGCCGTGCTCACGGTTAAGAGCGGCCTGGACCCTTACATGATAATACTATCGAAAGATGGACTTAAATTGTTGTTTACTTTATTTATATTCTTGTTTAATTTCGGGTAGTATAAAGTCAATTGCTAATAAAATTTGACCAACCTAATTAAAAACTGATGCTGATTTAGCCTTAGCCATACCTTGATTGGCCTTACACTATACTATTCCCCACGACTTATTGAGTACCAACCATAAGTATACTCATCCTTGCAAAACCGTTGTTCAAACCAAGATAATATGGTGGAGTACATTGACAACTTTGAGGAGTTCTAGGCGTACGATTTTTCAATCAGCTGCCTGTGGTGTCATCGTCGTTTGCGTAGTTACTTAAGTTCGTGCTTATTTGAGACTTTGAGTCATGTAATAAATGTTTAATACTCTCTTTATTCGCTTTAGCACGGTCTTTGTTATTCACTTATATCATACATGTGTGTAACTTGATCCTGTGCACATGTATTGAATGCACGATTTTATCCTTAAAATCGGGTGTGACACCACACCACAAGTCAAACACTTCCTCTCGCTCATTCACCGACGCCACCTCCCTACTGCTGCTCTACTACATCACTGCTCCACTACATCACCGCAACATCATTGACAACCCACTGTGCTCCCATTGCCAACAAATCGAGGATCAGCAGCACCTATTTCTATCTTGCCCCAAGGCCGTTGCCTGCTGGAACATGCTGGGGCTTCCTGACCCTAACCTGCTCTCCATCGATCAACTCTGGGAACAGCCGTGCGCTCCACCGTCATCTCCTGCATACTATGGGCCATCTGGAAAGGAAGGAATGCAAGGGTCTTCGATGATGACAACAAGACGCCGGCGGTCATCCTTCGTCAAGCTGCCTCGGACCTCCACACCTGGTCTTTCCGCGCGAAACCTGGGCCTCACCGGAGAGCCCTGCGACTTTGGAGTGAAACCCTGTTTCATGTAATCGCGTGATTGTAATATGGAGTTCTATTGTATCCCCTTTTCTCAAATCCTGTATGCATTGAACAATCCAGCATTTTGAATGAATGTTCAGGTTGGCGCTTTGCCAGCCGTAGGTTCCTCAAAAAAAAAAAAAAGGGGAGACCTGCTTGCCTACTCCAGTGCCGAGGGAGGTCATGAGCAGCAGTGCAGCCGTCTTCACGGGCACTGCGACGACGGCGAGTGGCCGGAGCACTCCGTTCCTTTGCGGAGGATGAGGGCGATGGAGGAGAGAAATTTCCCAGGGATCTGCTTGTCTGCTCCAGCACCGGGCCGGCCGCGAGCAGCACGCCGGGGAGGCCGCGAGCAGCAGCAGCTTGCCAGCGGCCATCTTCACGGGTGCTACGGCGGAGGCGAGTGTGTGGAGGCTGGAGCGTTCCTTCTCCCACTTGTGTTTTGTGCTTCCTGAACGTGGGCCGCATCGAGTATATGGGCCGACGCAAGATTTGGTCGACTTCTGCGCTTATCTGCTGCGTGTGGTCCGATAGCCGTCGGATGTTGCAGGAACGGCGCAGCAGGTTTGGACGTCCCTCTTACATAGAGCGGAATACAGTAGAGGATCTGGTTCGAGTGACAACTGCTAACTTTCCAGTCTTTCGAGGAAGCCGTTTTGAAGCGCTAACTCTGGGAAGTGGCATTGGAATACTGCTAGCATATCTACCAAATGTCTTGGTATTCTAACAGATATCTCTTCCTTGAATGATGATTGTTGCCCTACATCCTGTGAGAACAAGGAAGATTACGAGCTTGTTAGATAACTGTGTCAAGTTAATTGTCAACAGCAAACATCAATAACCATTACATCTGGGCTACCTCAGAAACATTTTGTCGGTGCCATTATTAACTGATGATACAGTATGATGCTTTTCAGATTGCAGAACATGAACAGATTGGTGGATCTGAGGAGCTCAGTGATGCCGACTGACTGGATGCTTGGGTCTAGTAACTTTCCTGTTCTAACATATATCCTGGTGAACCATTGGTAACAGGTTAAGTGATCTTACCATGTTTACCTTTTGCAGATGATACTGGGATTAGTGAATCTAACAAAACTGTATGTGAAGAGGGTCCTAAAGAAATTTGAACAGCAGGTGCTTGACAAAAAAATATTGTGGATTTAAAATACACATAAATTGATAGTATGTGTACATGGTTCGAGGTGATTATAAAAATATATAGTTCAACTTCAAGGTGATTAAGGAGTAGAAATGATTGTGTAAGCACCAGGGTCAAGCAAACCTCAAACACAGGTGGAAAACAGTATCACAGCCAACAACGCTTGCCATTGGAGCTAATTAAGGATTGGCATCAATATACTTCGCTTTTTGCTTGGCCAAAATGAACTCGCAATGTATAGAACCAAATAACAATCGCTCTGAAATTGTTCTACACGAACCACTGCTCTTGTTATCCCCAAAAAAGGAGTATCTTCACAAAGCATTATCACCAGGATTCAGGACATATATCAAGGTTAATGGTGTCCCCAGAGATCAAATTTGGTTTAATAAACAACTTATAAAGTTAATTTGGTGTAATAAATAAGTTGCAGAATTATAAGGCAAGTGGCCTCAGAGATCAAATTTCATTAGAGAAACATGTGCTCTGCAGGTTTGGATTGCTAAGAAACATGTGCTTAACTGAGCGTGTTTGTTGACTACATTTGATGGTGATGAATATGGTAAAGGTGTGAAACAATAGAGTGCCTTATGTAAATAGATCTCATCTAAGAGCCTTTTTTTTTCTTTCTCTGCAGCTCCTTTTTCTACACGAATAACTTCATTGCATTAAGTCTTCTGTCCTGACAGATGTCCATCTTAAGAACAGAAGCATCTGAATCACCTCCCAGTGCTCATGCTGACACATATGCATCAGGATGATCCATCCATGGAACCAAATGTAACTAATCGACAAAGTATTTGATACAGATCAAAACTGAAGAAATGACAAGTTATGGCATTCTTCCAGTTCAATAGTTTTTGACTTTTAGTAAACTAAAATGGAAGCATACTTTAGAACATGTATCATGAGAGTTTAAGTCAAAACAGCACTGAATATTATATTCACCAACTAAAAATGTCCGAAAGTTTGCATGTTGTTGTTTACAGCTCTTCCAAAGAAGTCTCCTGAAACCAAAAGGAGCACATTATTAATTTTGATCGAGCAGACTACCACCAGTCCCTCCACCGTCACTACCCCCAATTGAAAGAGTTGTTGCAAATCCCATTGTTCCACCAGAAAAGCAATAGGGTCCTCCACCGAAGACAAGTAACTCGACTTCTGCCACACCATTCTCTGTTGCATCTCTTCAGCAATGTACAACTAGTTTCAGAGAGGAGAATGTGATAAGAGAGAGTAGAATAAGAAAGGTTTACCTAGCAGAGGTTCCTGATGGCAAGGTATGAAGTATTACCTGTCTTGATGAAAGAGCAGCCAGAGTTCAGTTCAAGTATTAAGCTAGTATAATTGTATTTTGTGGAGTTGTTGGAGGTTATGAAGATTCACAGCGCTAATGGAAGAATATCAGTAGATGACTTCCTAGAACTGTAGAACATGTTGAAATTATCTCAGAGATCAAGCATCCTAACATTCTTGAGTTAGTTGGCTACTGTGCTGAATATGGGCAGAGGTTACTCGTGTACAATCACTTTAGCAGAACGGCCGGGCACTAGATGATGCACTTCATGATATAGGATACTGAAAGTGCACTGGCATGGATGACTGCCTCCAGGTTGCTCTTGGTTCAGGAAAAGCCTTAAGAGTAAGTGTAGTTATTGTTCTATTATCAGTACAATAATCCACATATGGTGTTCTTATTTAAAGCGGTAGAGCTTTCACTCAATTTATTTTCAAATTACTTTTTCCCTGCAGGTATCTCTGTGATAGCTTCCAACCTCCAATTGTGCACCAGAATTTTGAACCAGCTAATGTGCTTCTTGATAAAAATAAATCTCAGTGTGTGTTGCTGAATTTGGACTGGTAGAACTGATGCCATCAAGTTCCGTCACTCAGGTAAGTATAATATATTTATATAGTTCATGTTTTTAGAATGCCTAAAAATGGGGACGATGCAATCATGATTTTATTTACATCTTTTTTGTCATGTCCAATATGTTTGAATTGCTCACATTACTATGGCTGAAATAGCTCAAAATTTGAATATCATCTTGATCCATTGGTGTTAATGGTTAACAATGAGTTATCAGGCATAACATTTACTTGCTCACTTTAGGATAATTTGTGTTGAAAGCCAGGGATTTCCCATGTTGTAAATTGTAATCAACTTAGCTATTGCAGTTGCCTATTACCACATTTCTATCTTCTTGAAGTTCTCTTAAAGAAGTATATGCTAATCTTTTAGCTATTCTGTTAATTATAGTAAGCTAATATGCTTTATTGATGGTGGGTGCAAAGCCCCTGGGAACTTCCAGGGCTAGGTCTAGTCGCTGTGGCTGTGTTAGATATTGATTTAAACGGCACAAATCGGCGAATATATTTACCTTTGCTTTGTTGAAGGAGAGGCGTGTCATATAAGTGGGGATGCATTCAACTCATATTGGAGAAGTCAAGTATGTTCAATTCATTCCTTAGCTTACAAAATCTCTTCTCATCTAATGGCTTGATGAATATACCGGCAAGTTGATCATCGATGCCAACACTCTCAATTGATATGTCACCCTTTTGTTGATGATCTCTTATGAAATGATGCCTAATGTCAATGTGCTTAGTTCTTGAATGTTGAACCGGATTGTTAGTGAGCTTCAGCGCACTTTTATTGTCACATAGCAATGGCACTTGTTTGAACTTGATTCCAAAATTATCCAAAGTTGCTCTCATCCATAGCAATTGTGCACAACAACTACCTATTGACAGAATATCGTCGGCAGTCCTCCGAGGGGTATCCCACGAAGGTAGATTGATCGGCAGAGGTGCGTGTAATCAAGAATAAGAAGGCAACAGAGACACAAGAGTTAGACAGGTTCGGGCTGTCGGCGTAACGTAATACCCTACTCCTGTGGTCTGTTGTGTTATATTGGCTATCGTATGATATTGCGTGAGTTTTGAGGGGATCCCTACCCGCCTTATATAGCTGGGGGTAGGGTTACAAATTGGTTAGATCTAGGAGATAACCGGAAAGTAATAACAGATTACAAGAATCACGGGATCGAGCATATCCTAACAGATCTCGTAGCATCTTCAGGATATCGCCCTTGATGTCTTGCGGTACACGCCGAGCAGTACCGTGCACCGTAAGCCTTCGTCTTGTGGGCTGGACCGCCCTTGGCAGCGCAGCCAAAGTAGTCCGCCGTGGGTATCCGGGGTCGTACCCCCCACAGCTAGTCCCCAAGCGCTTTGTATCCGCTGTGCAACGCCGTCTTGAGGTTATCCGAGCAGGTGTAAACAAAGCTGAGCAGTCAGACTCATAGTCCGACCACCCTAATGAGTCGCCGAGCAATTGTAGAGTGTAACCGACCAGCTTAGCTGTCCGGCCGAGCCCGGGCTTACCCAAGTAAGGCTTGCCAGAAGGATGTAAGGAGCTCAAGTTCAAAATCAAAAAATTTCCTCGCTGTGAACTAAGTGTGCCCACTTAGAATCCGACCATGAGAAAGGGAGATAATCTTCTTCAACTTCGGGAGGCACGGAGTCTTCCAATGAACAGATTAAAGAAAACACACTCACCGCAAGGTGAAGTGTGTCCACTTAGTCCCCGAGCCAGGTGACACGTGGTGCCAGGGTCAGAAACAACAGTAACCAGAAAAGAAAGTCCCCAGTATGGTGAGAAACCAAATTTGCCAGAATCGTCGATGCAAGCTCGCCGGAGTTCGTCGAATCGACGATTCCGAGCATCATTGGACCCGGGGAAAAGCACAGGGAGGAAGAGTAGATGAAGACGAGCTCACCACAGGTGGTCACGAGGGCGGAGACGGAACGAGGACGGCGAGCGGCTTCGTGAGGCGGACGTCGGCATTTCTGGAAGTCCGGCGTTGAACAGTCAACCGAAAAAGGAAGGAAGGCGAAGGTGGTTATGTTACGGTACGGCGGAGCTCGGCAGTGGGTCGAAATCAACAGCGAGGCAACGGAGCGACGGAATGAGCTCGGCGACGGCTTAGGGTTACGACGGCGCTGCTAGTTCGGGACGAGGCGATAGCGGTTCGTAGATCGGAAAAGGGAGCACGGAAGGAAGGCGGCGGCTTATATAGAAGCCTGGGCGTGCGCTCCACGTGGAAAATCCCGTGGAAATTGGGCGAATTTCCCCCCAGGCGGTGACCTTCTCGGCCACGACTTGAGGTAGAAGCAGACACCGACACGTGGGGCCACGGTGTCTGTGTGAGAAGGGGGTGGGCCTCGGCGGTGAGCCACTAAGGGCACGGGGCTGTGGCGTCAGCTGCTCAGA
This sequence comes from Setaria viridis, assembly GCF_005286985.2. Lineage (NCBI taxonomy): Eukaryota > Viridiplantae > Streptophyta > Magnoliopsida > Poales > Poaceae > Setaria > Setaria viridis. Next base: position 37,600,327 of record NC_048271.2, on the reverse strand, counting down.
AAGGGAGAAAGGGGGCCAGCACAACGCAGGCTTGGCCACTGGGCCGCTGGCTGCGCTGGCTAGGCCGTTCGGTTGGGCCTGCGGCAAATGCGCTAGGCTGCGGAAGGCAAGGCTTTCGTGTCGAAGTCCACTGCTCCAACTTCAAATGAAGATTTGCTCTTATACATCGCCGCAACTACTCACGTTAATTCTCAGCACAGCTGTAGTAGTTGAGAGGTCTGAACCAGGCCACATCTACAAAGTTCAGAGACCTGTTTACTTCGTCAGTGAAGTACTCTCGGACTCCAAGACACGGTACCCACCAGTGCAGAAACTGTTATATGCCATACTACTCACTTCGCAGAAACTACATCATTATTTCCAGGAACATAGCATCTCTGTCATCATCGATTTCCTACTAGGCGAAATCTTGCACAACAGAGACACCATGGGAAGAATCTCAAAATGGGCAGTGGAACTCAGAGCAACATCACTGGAATTTAAGGCAAGAACCACGATCAAGTCCCAAGCTCTAGTTGACTTCATGGCAAAGTGGAGGGAAAACCAAATACCAGCACCAGCAGAGCGGCCTGAACACTGGGTCATGTACTTCGATGGATCATTGAGACTTGAAGGTGCTGGTGCAGAAGTTCTCTTAATATCGCCAAAAGAAGAACAACTCAAGTATGTCTTTCAGATTTTCTGGGAAGCATCAAACAACGAAGCTGAGTACGAAGCATTACTGCATGGCCTGCGCCTAGCCGTCTCACTAGGCATCAAAAGACTACTAGTCTACGGCGATTCTCTAGTCGTCATCAACCAAGTCGAGTGGGACAGGAATAAAGAAAATATGGACGCATACTATAAGGAAGTACGCAAATGGAGAACAAATTCTCAGGCCTCGAGTTCCATCAAGTTGTACGCGACAACAATGTCGCTGCGGATGTTTTGTCCAAAATGGGCTCAACCCACGCTCAAGTTCTAGACGGGATTTTTATCCAAGAATTATGCAGACCTTCCATAGCAGAACAGCCAACTCCGGTCATCATTAACCATGGTCCAACAGATCCAGATCGAGAGATCATGATGATTGAGGTGGACTGGAGGACTCCCTTTATCGGCTACCTCAAGGAACATAAGCTACCCTCTGACAAGACACAGTCAGAACAAGTCTCACGACGAGGCAAAAGCTACGTTCTAGTTGGCAACAAGCTTTATAGAAGGGGCGCATCCTTGGAAATACTCATGAAATGTGGCACCTATGAAGAGGGCAAGGATATCTTAGAAAAAATGCACAAAGGAGTTTGCGACAACCACGCATCCTCACGAACAATAGTAGGCAAGGCATTCAGAGCAGCTAGCCAACCGCACTAGCAGACGCAGAAGAGCTAGTCCGCAGATGTCAGGGTTGTCAATTTTTACCAAGCAGCAGCATGTCCCTACCTACAAGCTCATCACCATACCTCAGATATGGCCTTTCACTTGCTGGGGGCTTGACATGATTGGCCACTTCCAACAGCGCCAGGAGGGTTCAATCGAGTACTTGTCGCCATCGACAAGTTCACCAAATGGATTGAAGTAAAACCTGTCACCTGTCCTAAGGCAGACAGGGTACTTGACTTCCTCGACGAGATTGTTCATCGCTATGGATTCCCAAACAGGATCATCACAGACCTGGGCTCAAATTTCAACAATCATGAGTTTTGGGAGTACTACGAGAATAGTGACATTGACATTTCGTTATGTATCCATTGCTCACCCAAGGGCCAACGGCCAAGTAGAGAGAGAAAATGGGATGCTACTCGAAGCTCTCAAGAAAAGGCTACATGACATTGGCAACTCCAAAGGGGGCAAATGGCTCAAGGAGCTACCAAACGTACTCTAGGGGCTACGTACTCAACCGTGCAAGCCTACTGGACACTCACCTTACTTCCTGGTCTACGGATCAGAGGCCATATCCCCTGCGGATGTCATGTGGAAGTTCCCTGCTGTTGAACAATACGATGAAGGAGCAGTAGAGGATACAAGGTGTCTGGACTTAGATAGTCTGGAAGAATCACGCTGCCATAGCACTCGTTCAATCTGCAAGATACCTTGAAGGGCTACGCAGATACCACGATCGCAACATCAAGGAACGTTCATTCAATATCGGCGATATGGTACTCAAGCGTATACAAGACACTACGGGGCTGCACAAGCTCAACTCGCCGTGGGAAGGGCCTTACATTGTTTCCAAGGTCACATGCCTAGGATCTTAAAGGCTTCAGCGCCTCTCCGGTGAAGACGTCGAGAACTCGTGGAACATCGAGCATCTCTGCCATTTCTATCCGTAGTCAGCAGACTACTACATACTGTACTTAGGCTACTAGCCTCCAACCCTTTATTCAATAAAATTTATTTTGGCAACAATTGACTACTCATCCCTGCCTCACCTAGTGGCCTGTAAAGGCGGGTCAGCTGCAACTCAAGCTACTCAGCTCTGCGAGCCTCAGCGCTCCATCTCTGACTTGTCATAACAAGTCTCTTCGAGTTCTTCTCAACTCACCTAGCGGCCTACAAAGGCGGGTTAGCTACAACTTGAGCTATTCAACTCTGCGAGCCTCAGCGCTCCATCTTTGACTTGTCATAACAAGTCTACTAGCGGCCTGCATAGACGGGTCAGCTGCAACTTGAGCTACTCAGCTCTGCGAGCCTCAGTGCTCCATTTTTTGACTTGTCATAACAAGTCTACTCGAGTTCCTTACAACTCACACAGCGGCCTCCAATAGTAGTTTGCCGCAACAAATAGACAGAGAGTACTCAAAACTACTCAATTTATCTCATTTATGCATTTTTCGTGTTGACGAAACATTGCAGGATTACAACAAATTACTCCACTATAAGTAGTCGGAGTGTTAAGAGTACAATTGAAGTGCTCAACAACGACCACAAGCAACTACCTACGGGCAGTTACAACAGAAGTCCCAGGCTTTTATTATATCACAAGGATACACTTGAGCCTGGTGACTTCTCCCAGATTAGGAGCAAGAAGCACCAAGGAGCAGGGAGAGCATGCAAGGAAGCTGCGTACTAGGCAGTTGTACCCTTCTCCTTCCCTCGGTGGTGACCTAGATGGAGACTGGAGCACAAGGCACCCCTGTTCTCTCATCCAGCATCAACACCCTCTTCCTTCCACCAGTACTCAAAGCAGGACTTCAAGTACACATCGTGTACTTGAGTCTTGTCCCAGGACGTTGTGAAGGGAGGGAGAAATCTGTACCACGCCTCCATCTTCAACCAGGCAGCTCGATAAAGACTGTGCCGTCCATTATCCAATCCCCACTACCTCCCGCGTGGACTTAGCCAGAGAGCAGGGGAAAAGACGGACCACACGGTGAATCCTCCTACGAGGATTCTTCTAGCATCGCAGCCATTTTTTCTAGCGTAAAGATATATGGAGGGAATGTGGCACTACATTACGAGGAATCTTCTAGCACCGGGGCACTCATTGGAAGCTCGCTACTATAAAAGAGAAGCAACCTAAAGCAAACCATCGCTACAATTGAAGCCATGCCTTCCCAGAGGCACCCGGGGGCTCTATTTATAACCTAGTGATCAGGCTAGCAACCGAAGGCAACATCAGTGCGCCCATGATCACACAGTACAAGATCTGCCCCACGGACCGCAGCAAGGACAAACTTCACATGAGTAACTGACCAGGTGGATTCAAGACTCGCATGTGACTCACCTTGATTACAAATGACAAGCTGCGCATAGTACACTCATGCGTCCTTCTGGGTACAAAACGTAATAAAGTTGGGTCAGACGATAAGGAAACAGTACTCCCGTGCGTGCCACCTACCGCGTTCGCAATAATTGAGGGTCCTTACAATGAGTACCCACCAACACAAAGGACTACGAGCGGCGGCCTATGACTAGTCATCAGAAACAAGTTCTAAAGGCAAATCAGTCAACAAAAGGGTCACATTGACATATAAATCAAATTCAGCAAAAGAACTTTCAATTCCATACAATGAAGACTTGTTCAAAGCTACAATTTCTATTACAAGCAGAGGAAGCCCAGCGACTACTCGAAGCTAACAAATTTGGCTACTTCCTCTACCACGGGATCCATGTCTTGCAAATACTATTTATATGCCTCATCTGAGCAATCACCAGCCATACCCACGGCGACTACAGACAAGTCATGCTCGGGGTAAAATGACTTCACAATGGCCATAAATGCTTGGATATGGTTTTTGCCATGCCGTGGAGCATATTATTGAAATTACTAGCCGCATCCCTCAACCTTGCGACCAAAAGACGGCTCTCATCTCCCTCTTCAGGATGCTCCACGACATCTACTAGCGCTATTGCTGCATCAGTCAACTCCTAGAGACGCTCTTGATGGTTCTTCAGACTGACCACATGGCTCTTGACAGCTAGCATAACCCCAAAACCTTGCCACTTGCCCTTTTGTTTTTCATAGTCCTTCTCCACCTCCTCCAAGCGGGTCTTGAGTTGGTCGTTCTCATCAGACAGACGACTGTGGGCATTACTCCAGTCGAGTACTTGACTACTCAATTTGGCCCCCTTAGCCTTGAGCTCTACACAGGACAACAGAAAATTATCAGAAAAGACAATTAAATACAATATGACGGACGAATAGTCCATGGGTATGACTACTCACCTTCAAGATTCTGACGCAACGACTCGTTGCACGCTGCGGCACGACTCTTCTCAGCTTTGAACTCCTGTTGCTCTATTCGAAAGAATGCCACAACACTTTCATACTTATTCAAGTACTCAGCAGTGCGGTGGCGCTCTTCGACAATATCCCTCTCCAATTGTGCTACATGATGCGCAGCTTCACTCCGTTGTTGGATGATCTGGAGATTCTTGCGGATTTCTCATGCAAGCCCTGCGCATCATGAAATTAGTATTCAAGCACCAATAGCGCCAAGAAACAGAAAAGAGTACTCATGTTGAGCAAAAAAACTTACCTGAGTATAAGTGATCAACCTCTGAGTCAACTCCGTAAACTCAGAGATCACGGGTAGTTCCTCTGGGGGGCTCACAACAATTTCAACCTTTCTCATCCCTGGATTCCTAGGCGCCAGACTAGCTTTCACGACAGGCGACAGAACCAACACTTGGCTAAATGAGGCCCCCGCCTGAGACAAGTCCTGCCACCACCTGATCAGGCCCAGAAGATTTGGTAGTCTCCTCCCCAGACGACTTGGTGCCCACCAATTCCACAGAGACAGTAGCATCAGTACTCGCTACTGGAGGAGTCTCAGTGGGCTCAGACTGAGGAGGCAAATTACTATCGACAACATCAGGGGTTGGTGGCGCCAAATCAAGATATCCAATCACATCTTGCAGCAGCGCAACTATCGGAGACACCGTGTTGGCATCATCAACTTTCACCTGATCCCCCTCTGTCAAATCTAAGACAGGTGCTGAAGCAGAATCTGGGACTGGGGGGGCTTCTACATTTGCCGTCCGCCCAATTACCGCAGCATCGCGGACTACTTCAACAGACGTCCTGCAAGAGACAAGGTGTAAGACTAAGAGACAAACTATTCAACGACAAATCAGTACTTAAGGAATCACGAAGAAAGTACTCACTTAGCGAACCGGGGAGAGACCACAGCATGTCTTCTCACCCGCGGAACTTGCCGGGCACTCAGGGCTGGCACATTTGTTGGTGGCGGTGGTAGATCTTCTACATTTGCACCAAGACCTACAATAACCAACTCAGCAACGACATATGCTCGACTACTACCAGTACTCGCGTACTAACCACCATCAGAGGTTTCTGTCAGCGTCGCATCAGAAACTGCCTCCAGGGTCTTTGCTGCTTCGCTCAAGGCAGTCTTCGATGGCCCACCTGCTCCATCACCTGCAACCGCAGGATCATTGACTACCTGTGGGGTAGTCGTCTCATGCGCCATGGATGCATCTTGGGCAACCGTCTCCACCACGGTACTCACACCGGCAATCGCATCTCTTGCTATCGAGACTACCTCATCAGTAGTCATCTCAGCAATATCAAATATTGCATCTACAGCCGCCTCAACATCTTCAGCCGCATCATCAACAAGCTACAAAACAAAGTGTCAAGACGAGTCATTTCGACTACTCAAAATCACTCTACGAGTACTCATACCTCAGTACTCTGCCTTTTCGCGAAATTGATTACCGACGGAGGAGCTTTGAAGATCTTCGAATGCTTGCTGGCAGATAGCTTCCGCACCACGGTCCGCTGCTTCTTCGGTTCTGGAGCCGGGGGCTGCCCATCGACATCACTATCTTCAACTGGGCGTTTGGAGGTAGCGGGCGCGGACTTGCCTCCTTTAGAGGCACTAGGCTGCACAACAAAGTGATCAGACAACTCCGAGTCAGATGATGCAATGTCAGAATCACCAAGAGGCTCAGTGTCCTCATCTTCTTCCTCCTCCTCCTCAATGACTTCATCCACCTCAAAGGAGTTCCCAAATCGATCCATGGGATGATTTGACATTGCATTTTTTAAATCTTCGATATCAGGGGGAGGAGGAGGGGAGAAATCCAAAAGAACATCTTCCTGCATAAGGAAACAAAAATCAGCAAACAAGACATTCTCCAACTAAAAGTACTCAAAGGGAACAGGAAAGGGTACTTACTTCTCTAGGCTTATTCCAGCTATCAAATGCTTGAATGAACTCGTCAACTTCAGGTACTCCTTGGAAATCCTTGAAGAAGCAGCCTAGTAACTCATCCACCGCCTCGTCAGAGAGGTCTTCTGCTGACATCCACGAGGGATCATCCAACCCAGAGTACTCATAACCCGAAGTGGGGCACAACTTCAGGGGCTGAATTTTCCTCTTAAAAAAGCTAGCAGCGACATTGATGCCTGTCAGCCCAGCTTTCTTCAACTCTACGATCTTCTTCAGTAGATCTTCAAAGTGAATGCTCTTTGTAGTAGTCAGTTCGTCAAGCCACTTGGTCGTATACTTAGGATGGTACCTAGTGATCACAAGCATTGAGGGCTCGTGGTTCTCAATGTAGAACCACTTCTCCTTCCACACTCCATGAGACTACGGCAGCTCGTACTCAATATACAGATCCGAGTACTTCTCTCACATCTAGAAACCAGCAGCCCCAAGGACAGCCATATTCTCTTGACTCAGCAGCGGCTTGCAACGGAACATCTTTCAGGAAAGATTGAAATGCGGTTGTATTCCCAAATATGCCTCACAAAGATGCACAAAGATTGAAATATGCAGTATCCCATTGGGGTTAAGATGCACCAGCTGCAAACTGTAGTAGTCGAGAATACCTCCGAAGAAATCTGAAGTCGGAAGCCCCAAGCCACGCTCAACAAAACGAGCCCAAATAACTGTCTCCTTGGGATGGGTCTCGAAGTTCCAAGCATTACCGAGTGCGCACCTCCAGTTGACCACATTTTTCTCTTGCCGCAACCCGGCGTCGACCAGATCTTGGATCTCCTGCTCCTTCATGGTCGATTTCTTCCAAGCACAAGCTTGATTGGGTGGCGCGGTTTGATCCATCGGGCCACACTTGGGTGGTGGCAACTTAACTTCCTTGCCGTTCCTAGCACCCTTCTTCTTGGATCCCTCAAACTTCTTCACCATCCTGATTGATGCAAGGGTCTTCACACGCATACACTTGGGGGCTGCGTGAAGGGGGAAGATGGAAATCACAGGCGCTCAAAGGGCAAAGAACAGCACTAGCAATCTAATGGCGGTGGTGGCGGCGTGCAAGGGAGAGCTAGGGTTGCGGTGAAAATAGTAACAAATGCAATTGGGGTACGTAACCAACGGAAGTGACCAACCCTATTTTTTACAAAAGTGCCAGGGTAAAAGGATCTAAACGGCTCCAAGATTTTGGGAACATAGCCGGTAATTTCACAACGGCTCAATGGTTACAAGATTCAACGGGAGGATAAATGCGGGTTACAACCTAACGGTCACGTTGACCAAAGGTTGACCCCTTTATTGCCTGGGACTAGTCGATTAACGGCTCGGGGGCTGCGTACTCCGTGCCCATTGGACAATTTTTTTCAAGATTAGGAAAGAAAAATGAAACAATTACAAGTTTGACCCTTAGCCTAATTCTTCAATTCAACCTAAGGCTCGGGGGCTACTCCATATGGAGTGCGACTGTCATCGCACTACCATATAAAGATTCAGAGAAAGACTACTCGAAACAAAGTCAGATGAGGCTAGAGTACCTTCCAGTCGCATGTCAGCGCTTAAGTACTTGATGACTAGTCGCGACAGAAGTACTCAACAAAGTACCAACAACTAGTCAGACGTTATCTACAAAGTACTCAAGGCTGTCACATTTGACTACAAAGTACTCGGGGGCTTGTCGGCCAGGCATCCCCTGGCCCACAAAGGATTCTGTACGGACCCACACAAGGAGACGTACTAGGGTACGTGTCAGGACATGAAGACTACCAGACAGGAAGCGTAGAGTAGATGGACTCCTAAGAACTAGTCGGAATACAAGGAAACTACTCTGCTGAGGACTCTGTAGTCATATCCAACTAGTACCTTTATATAGAAACTACCCTGTAACCTTGCTCCCCTGATATATAAGGGTGGGCAGGGACCCCCTCAAACAGGTTCAACGCAATACAAGCATACAACACACAAGACGTAGGGTATTACGCGATTTAGCGGCCCGAACCTATCTAAATCGTGTCCCTACGTGACCATCGAGTTCCTAATTTTGATGACACCCACCAACCAAAACTCCACCTCGGGTACTCCCGTGGTGGGTTGCTGGGTATAAAACATCAATAGACATGCAACAGATTTTTTGCAATCTTCCGCCCTACCTACTCTAGAAGAAGGTTTTGTCGTATGATGTCCTCATTCATCTACGGCACATTGCCCTCGCCCTCATTGGGGCTGTCTTCTCCTTCCAGTGATGGTGGCTCGGGGCATGACGGGAACCTAGACCGGGGTTACGGCGAGTCTCGCGGAGTTGGACCGCGCTTGCATGGGTTCTTCACCCAAGGAGTTGAAGATGGGAGCACCGGGCTAGTAGTCGGAACAGGGCCGTCTGGAGTCCATCTGCGGCGTGCTGCGTCTCAGCAGCCGCCACAAACAATGGTGCCACTGGCTACCACAGATGTGGTTCCAACAAGCACGCCGACGGCCACATTCACACAGTGCGACGAGAAAGTTCTATCGGAGGCTGAGGAGGAGGCGGCACTGCCGTGCACACCCTCCGGGACAGATCGGATCAAATGGCGCAGTCGCAAAACCGAAAACTGGGGGGCGCTCATGAACGGTATGCAAGTGCATGGGATCAACAACGACGTGCACGCCTGCCAGTTGTGCCCGCCCGTGACCTGCCCATACCCTAACGCAGATATTGCAAGCGCACGCCAGACCGACAGCGGGTCACGGGCGCGTCGCACGCCAATGGGCGAAGGAGCAACTGCACGGGAGTTGACTTCCGACCACCTATTGCCAATGCGGGGATGTCACATCAAGCACATGGTGGAACCCATGCTCATTGAGTCTGTGCTACCCTCCTTTTCAAACTCCAGTGCCCAACTGTCCCGCCAAGCAATGCCAACTGCTACGCCGCTGCGCACGTACTCTCGCCGTGTGAGGAGCTGGCCCGAACGTGTGCAGGATGCCGCAGGTGGGCAACTCTCCCTGTCCAGGCCCGAGTTTGATCATGTGGGCCATGATGATTCATGGCGTCGGTGGCCAGAAGATGTGCCACCTCCACACGTGGGGAACAGTGCATCCAGAGCTCAGCATTCACGACATAGAAACATGGGATCAAAAGCACCAGTGTCACTAACGGCGCCATCATCCCAACTGACGGCTCCGCGGCTGCAAAAGGGAAGACGGTGGCTTTTCTGGCCTCTGTACGATTGACACTACAAGTTCTATTAGCTACAGGGCCACCAAAGCAAGCTATCCCAGCTGGGACGGCGCAAATGCCCAGGCGCAACAACAGGTTGGCCAGCAGGCCACTGAACACGGCAGTCAGACTGTCCAAGAAAGGTGAAGTGCTGGCGATGAAGAAGCTGAGGATTATAACCCAGGAACATGAAGTCGCTCAAGTCACTAACAAGGAATTTGACAAGTTCCTAGTGACAACTATGCAGCCATGCCACTTCGCCGCTCTTAGGGACATCTTCCCAGCAGCCAACAATCTTACTGATCACGAGCTCTTGCAGAATACCAGCCAGGCGGCGGCAGCAGCACCGCTTGATCATGCATAGCACCTTCACCTATTGTTGTAAAGCGTCATGGATTTGAACAACCACAACATTCTAGTTTGGAACGTCCGTGGGTTCAAACGCGCATTGCCGTAGAGATTCCTTGCGAGCGATGGTGTGCGACGCGAACATTTCTATTGTCTGTTTCTAGGAAATGAAGCTGCATGTAATTTTCCAGTACCTTGTTTGTGAAATGCTCAGCCACAGGTTTTCAAGCTTTGCCTACCTGTCATCCAGCAGAGCTAGTGGAGGCATTCTGGTTGCTTATAGAGGGCCTAAGATCGCCTGGACCACGTTGCACGTCAGCCGGTTCTCCATCACGTTCACCATCTCCATGGGCGCCCCATCTGAGCATTGGTGTCTCACTGTCATATACGGGCCACAACCAAACACTTACAAGCTTGAGTTCCTTAACAACCTCCGTTCCATCTAGAGCATCGCCACACCCCAATGGATGATAGCCGGAGATTTTAACCTCATCCTTAACGCCACGGACAAGAACAAGGACAATATAAACCGTAGAAATCTAGGAAATTTTTGGAGGTTCATTGATGATTTGCAACTCAAGGATGTGTACCTCCAAGGCCGTTGCTACACGTGGAGCAACGAAAGAGCGGACCCAACCATGGCAAAGTTAGATAGAGTTCTGGTCTCTGTTGATTGGGAGATGAAATTCCCCTTTGCCTTCCTACAAGCTCTTTCATCTGACATCTATGATCATTACCCACTTCTCTTAGCGACCAATGCGAGTTTTAGTGTCAAGAGACACTTCCATTTTGAGGCGTGGTGGCTAAAACTACCTAGGTACATGGACGCGGTCACACAAGGTTGGACATGTCCTCAACTGATCTCTAGCCCTTTCACCAGAATTGATATCAAGATAAAGAACACAGCTCGGGAGCTACAAAGTTGGAGCCAACGCAGCATCGGCCAAATCAAAACCCAATTGTTGGTTGCCAAGACACTGGTCTTGTGGTTGGACAGAGCGCAGGAAGAGAGACAACTCACCATGGAGGAGAGTGTCGGTGTTTTGTACTGGCAACCTACCACAGGGTACCCGGGGCAGAGTTTAGGTTGGTGGGTGTCACCAAAATATAGAACTCAATGGTCACGTAGGGACGCGATTTAGACAGGTTCGGGCTGCTAGATCGCGTAATACCCTACGTCTTGTGTGTTGTATGTTTGAATTGAGTTGAACTTGTTTGGAGGGGTTCCCTACCCACCCTTATATACTCGGGAGAGCAGGGTTACAGGGGAGTATTGATACAAGAATACTAGTCGGATACAAATTCAAAGTCCTATTCCAACTCAGTAGAGTAGTTTCCTTGCCTATCCGACTAGTCTTTTGGGAGTCAATGTAGCCTATGTCACCTTGTAGCATAGTCTTCATGTCCGATGTGATTCGAGTATGTTTCCTTGAGTGGGTCCGCACAAGTCTTCTGGTAGGTCCGGGGATGCCCGGCCGACAAGCATTCGAGTACTTTGTAGTCAAATGAAGCACTCTCGAGTATTTCAGCAGACATCGCCCGACTAGTTCCGGGTACTCGCTGAGTGTTCATGTGGCGGCTTAGTCTTTCGAGTACTCAAGCACTGTTATGCAGCTGGAAGGTACTCTTAACAGCATTTGATCTTGCTTCAAGTAGTCTTGTAATCTTTATGTGGAGGTGCGATGAAAATTGCACTCCATATGGAGTAGCCCCCGAGCCTTAGGTTGAATCGAAGAATCAGGTTGAGGGTCAAATTTGTAATTTCTCCATTTTCTTTTGGTCTTTGAAAAATTTTGTCCAATGGGCATGGAGCATGCAGCCCCCGAGCACTTGATCGACTACTTCCAGGCGATGAAGGGGTCAACTATGGTCAACATGATTGTTGGACTTCAATATCGTGATAAATCCTGTGAGAATTGGACCGTTCCGATATTACCGGTTGTTTCCCAAAATCTCAGGTCCATTTATATCCGTTGCACTATTATAAAAGATAAAGACAAAAGCTTCCATGGGTTACGCCTTCAGCCATTCCCATCTGCTGCTCTGCATCTTTTGGAAACCCTAGCGGCGCCACTTGCACCGCTACCGCCACCATTAGCCGCAACAAGCGATCTTGAGTGTCAGTGTAGCCTCCCCTTCCTCTCCCTACACAGCCCGCGCTTATGCGCGTGAAGAAGATGGGGAAGAAAGCCAACAAGTCCAAGGGGAAGGCTGTGGAAGCATCAAAGAAGGATTCCAAGAAGGGGAAGGAACCATAGCTTCCTCCGCCCAAATGTGGGCTTACTGATCAAACTGCTCCACCGAATCAGGCTTGTGCGTGGAAGATGTCCACGATGAAGAAGGCAGCCATCCAAGAGTTGGTGAACGGGAAGTTGCTACAGGAGGAGGCCCTCGTGAATCGGAGGTCCGCGTATGCCAACGCTTGGCAATTCGAGACCCATCCAAAAGAGACGGTCATGTGGGCTCATTTTGTGGAGAGAGGACTCGCAGTTCCGACATCAGAATTCTTCAGAGTATCCTCAATTTCTATGACATTCAGATTGTTCATCTTAATCCCACTGGGATTTCGCACATGTCAATCTTTGTGCATCTTTGTGAGGCCTACTTGGGGATACAGCCCCATTTCCAACTGTTTCATACTCTATTCCGCTGCAAGCCTCAGCCTAGTCTAGAGAGGATGACGGTACTCGGATCTGCTGGATTTTAGCTGAGGAATTCTGATGCGTACTTGGAGTATGAGACCCTACAGTCTCATGGAAATTGGAAAGAAAAGTGGTTTTATATTGGAAACCATAATCCTCCAATGCCAGTGGTCACTGGGTACCATCTCAAGTACTCCACCAAATGGCTAGATGAGCCGAGTACTGAAGATAGTCACCAAATAGTGGACTTGCTGCAAAAGATCGCCGCATTGAAGAAAGCAGGATTGACCGGTGTTAATGTGGCAGCCAGTTTTTTGAAGAGACGAATTCAGCCATTGCAGCTGCGTCCCACCTGGGGTTACGAATACTCGCGTTTGTATGATCTATCTAGGATGTCACCCGAAGATATATCTAACGATGAAGTGGAGGAGCGGTTGGGTCACTTTTTAAGGGGCTTCTGAGGAGTACCAGAAGTTGATGACTCTGTCCAAGAGTCTGACAAGTGGTACAAGCCTCGAGAGGTGATTTGCTTACTCATTGTTTCTGTTGAGTACCTGTAATTTAGTAGTCGTCATGTTTGCCGACAAGTACTTCCTTACGCAGGAAAATATCCTTTTATACTTTTCTCCTCCTCCTCACCCTGATGCTGATGATGCAAAAAATGCAAAGGCCGTGCACTATATACGTTTGCCTGATGATCCCTCAGAAAAGGAGGAAGAGGAAGAGGAGGAGAAGGAGGAGGAAGACTCTGAGCTGCCGGTGCAACTTCTATGGCGAAGACACCTGCTGAAGACACAGCCATGGCACCGGAGATGACTAATACTCAAGTAGTCGTTGAACCTGGTGTTGCAAGTGGAGGAGAGGAAGACCCGTCATAGACTACCATGGGCGAAGCTGTCAAGACGCCGGAGGCAGTTTCTAACGCCACATTAGCTGAAGTCCCCACTAGCGGTGAGTATGCGAGCACTTGTAGTAGTCGTGCGTACGTAGTCTCTGAGTTGGTTCTTTCAGGTGTTGGCGAAAATACTGAGGATTTGCTGCCTGTACCAAGTACTGAGCAAGCCCTCAGCCTGCAGTCCGCTCCTACGGCAAAGAAACGTCCCCGAGTTCCTCCCCGGTCTGCCCAGTGAGTACTCTGTTGCGTTTGTATTTGTTCATTGATGTTATAACCAATAGACGCTTTTGTAACCATGAACTGTGTTTGAATAAGGACTTCTAAGAATATTGTTCTTGACGCGGTTAGCACAGAGCCGGATGTAGATCTGTTGGCCATGATTCTTGATGCCATACCCATTGTCGACTTCACAACTAAAGGTCTTCCTGAAGATGAAGACATGGGCGCGGTGGGTCTTACGACCGCCATACTGTGAGATGTGATCAGCTCGCTTGAGGATCCGGCGCCACCAGCCCCCAAGACTATGAACAACAACCCTCCTTCCGTGACTCAGACCACAATGACTACAGAAATGGTGAGTACCAATGAGGTAGCCATGGTAGTCGCGCAGGGCATGGAGTCATCCGAGTAGAAGGTTGTTCAAAGCCTTGCTCTCGAGTAGGTTGTGAGCAAGGATGTGTGTGAGGCTGGGGCCTCATTTACTTAGCAGCTTGCTCTTACACCTAGTGTGGAGGGTAATGTGGCAGGCGAAGCTCCAGAGATGTCACAGAAAGTTGAAGTTTTTGAGAGCTCCCTGGAAGAGTTGCCGCCATTCTTGAATATTGTCGGCTTGAATCAGCGACTAATGGTTGATGTTCAGGTGAGTCCATAGTACTATGTTTGAGTACTTATTTCTACCATTCACACTCGTGAAGAGTACTAATCCTGTTTGTGCAGGACTTATACGAAAAATCTTGCAAGAATAGCCAGCTTGTTATGGAGCGGGCTGAAGATGCGCGGCATGTGGCGCAGCTGGAGAAAGATCTCATCGATGAGCGTCGCCGCACCGCTGACTTTCTGAAGAAGTATGATGACGTCGTTTCCAATTTCCAAATTGAACGGCAGGAATTTGAAGCAGAGCAGAGTCGTTTGGAAGGGCGCAACAAGTCCCTGTGACAGAATCTTGAAGGTGAGTAGTCTTATCCTTGAATTGTAGTCCATCGTTCTTGTACTTAGCCCCTTATCCTAGTAATTTTTGTCCATTGCAGAACTAAAGGGGAAAGAGGCCAAGTTGAGTAGTCAAGTACTCGAGTGGACTAACGCCCACTACCGGCTTTCTGATGAGAATGACCAGCTTAAAACTCGTGTAGATGAGCTAGAGAAAAAAATACAAAGATCAGCAGGGTAAGTGATGAGAATTTGGAGTTATACTGGCTCAAGCCATGGTTGCTCATAGGAAAAATGGAGCTGTCATGAGGAGGGAATGAGAAGAATTTAAGGAATTGTCTGATGCAGCTCAAAAGGTGGCCGATGTGTTGGAGCCCCCTGAGGAAGGAACAGAATCTCATCCTTTAATTGAAAGATTGAGTGATGCATCGGCCCAGATCACCAATATGGCGAAGTCTGTCTTTAAGCAGGTGCTGGCGATTGTAAAGTCCTTTTATCCGAAGGCAAACTTGGCTTTAGTCGCAGATGGTATTGCTGGAGATTGTAGCAATGATGCATACACGCAGAACTTGGAGGATCTGGAGCCGGTGTCTGAGCGTGTAGCGGGCTTTGTTAGTTTACAGTAGTCTCAGCTCTCTGTGTCAGACTTGTACTCTCGTATGCCGGGACAAGTATGCTTTAAGGGTGATGAACTGCTGCTTTGTATTTCTGAATTTGTGCTTCTGACTATGCCTTTTTGCTTGTGATTTTCTCTTCCGATGAGTAGTTTTATGCGACTACTCGTAGTGTTTAAGCCGGCAGCACTTGTCGACATTGCCCTCAATTATTGCGGATGCTGTGTCGCGCGTGGGGAGTAATGCGTCCTTATCCTCTGACCCATATTTACTGCACCTTGTACTCGAAAGGACACACGGGAGTACTGTGCGTGTTTGTCATTTGTAGTCATTGTTGTGGCGGTAGGCTTTGAATAGATCGCAATAACTGAAGACACCCAAGTGCGTATTGTGCCTTCTGCATTATTGCTGTGTACTTGCTAGGTGTTGACGCTGAAAATTGGCCGACAACTCTCGGCGTCGGACACACGACCCAGGAGAATCTGCTTAGCTCCTGTTCGGGCTATTGCTTTGGTGTGGTTCGCACGGTGTGCCAGTCAATCTGCCTTGTTGATTGACAAGGAAAGAAAAAGTATTAAATTCCAGGGGTTTCGATCGTCTAAAGTTCTGATCTGTCTTGAAAAGTGTATCAGCAAATCAGCCGATTTACTTGTGTAGATGACCGGCTATAGAACAGCCGATAATCACGTAGCAATTGTAAATAAACTGCTAGAGCAACCTAAACAACGCTAGAAAAACAACACTTGGAACAGATCTAATCGGCTATGTGATGATAAATACAAATAATGATAAAAAGCCGACAGTTCGTGTCTCAAGCTGGATAACTAGTGATACAACTAAAACAACAGGTAAAACCTATGATTCTAGTTCAATATCGATAACTGGTGAATAAATCTAAATGAAACAACAGTAATACGCCTGAAGTTAAAGCTTAGATATTACTCGATAAGCGGAACTTACAAATTGACCGAAGATCGTGTCGATGCGGCCATGCCAACTCATACGAACTCGTGAAAAGAAAAGGTTTTGGCGAAGTCGCCAACTTGAAAGTAAAGTACGAGGGAAAACGTAGATTTGTTGTATTGATTGATGTGATGTTCTTTACAAGCCTTACGAGGGAGCTATTTATACCCTATTACAACCAATTTTCTAACCGACCAGGATCTATCTCTAATTTTAAAAGATAAGAAATATTTACAAACACAACCCGTATCGAAGTTGGTTACTATTTTTCCATGGGTCAATCTCCTTCTTTAGCTAATCATCACCTTGGCCCACTTTAGGCCCACACCGGCCAAGCCGTTCTGGCTCCCAATTGGCCAGCATCCATTGACTCCATCCGCCAATCGACCGAAACACTGTAGCTCTAATCGGCCGATTCTCAACTGTAGCTTCTATTTCGCCGTATCGGCTACCTTCCTTCTCCTTTGACGCTGATTCCAAACACGTGTCAAAATCCGGTGTCAACACTAGGACACACGGGTGTACTGTGTGCAGCTTGTCTGTTGTAGTTAGGATGAGTCACATGCGGGGATTTTAATCCATCTGGCCACGCAAAACATGTGTTGGTTGTCCTTGCCTCAGACTGTAGGGGTGAGCTTTGCACTATGCAGATCACGAGCGAATAGTGAATGCGGTTGGTTGGTAGTTGCAAGTTTGGGCTATAAATAGAGCTCCCCGAGTGCCCTTGGAAGAACATGGCTTCGATTATATCCATGGCTTGCTTTAGATTGCTTCTGTTTGATAGTAGTGAGCTTCCAAAGAGTGTCCCGGTGCTAGAAGATTTCTTGTAGACTAGTACCACCTTCCCTCCACAGACCTTCACGCTAGAAAGGATGGCTGCGATGCTAGAAGAATCCTCATATGAGGGTTTGTCATGAGCTTTGTCTTTGCTCTTGCTCACTAGCTGCATCGTCGCAGGAGCTGGCAAGTGAAGGATGATGAGCTTCACGGTCTTTATCCAGCTCCCCAGTTGAAGATGGTGGCGTGGCATGGATTCTCCTCTCCCTTACCAACGTCCCTGGACAAGACTCAAGTACATGATGTGTACTTGTCATTCTGCTTTGAGTACTGGTGGGAGGGAGATGGTGTTGATGCTAGATGAGAGGACAAAGGAGCCTTGTGCCCTTCATCGAGGCTGCTATCGAGGAGTAGTGTGCCAAAGCTGTTCAGCGAGCAGCTTCCTTGCGTGCACTTCTTCCTTCTCAGTGCTTTTGTTCCTGATCCAGCAGCAAGCGCCGGTCACCAGGCTCATGTGTATCCTTGTGATATAGCAAAAGCCTAGGACTTTTGTTGTAACTGCCATTAGGCAGCTGCTTGTAGTCGTTGTTGAGTAAAATTCTTGTACTCTTGATGCTCTGACTTCTTAGAAAGTAGAGTCATATTGTAATCCTGCACAGTTTTATTAATACAAAAAGTGCAAGTATTAAAAGAAATGAGTAGTTTGTGTACTCTTGTTGTCTGATGAGCCTTCGATGGCTGCTAGACTAGCTGGGCGATCCATGTTGACTTGTTGCGACTAGTTGAGAGTTCTCTTTTGAGAGTATCCGTCTTTGTGAGTATGAGTTGTGATAACTCGTGTAGACTTATTATTACAAGTTGAAGACGAAGCACTAGGGCTCGCAGAACTGAAGAGCTCAAGTTTCAACTAACCCGCCTTTGCGAGTAGTCGGATGAGTTATGATAACTCATGTAGACTTGCTAACACAAGTCGGAGACGGAGCGCTAGGGCTCGCAGAACTGAAGAGCTCAAGTTGTGACTGACCCACCTTTGCGAGTAGTCGGATGAGTTGCGATAACTCATGTAGGCTTGTTAGCGCAAGTCGGAGATGGAGCGCTAGGGCTCATAGAGCTGAAGAGCTCAAGTTGTGGCTGTGAGTAGCTGAGTGAGTTGCGATAACTCAGGTAGACTTGTTAACACAAGTCAGAGACGGAGCGCTAGGGCTCGTAGAGTTGAAGAGCTCAATTTGTGACTATCCCGCCTTTGTGAGTAGTCGGATGAGTTGTGATAACTCATGTAGGCTTGTTAGCGCAAGTCGGAGATGGAGCGCTAGGGCTCGTAGAGCTGAAGAGCTCAAGTTGTCACTGTGAGTGGCCAGGTGAGTTGCAATAACTCAGGTAGATTTGTTGCTACAAGATGAAAGCGGAGCGCTTTAGGCTCGCAGAGCTGAAGAGCTCGAGTTGTGACTGTGAATAGCTGGGTGAGTTGCGATAACTCAGGTAGACTTGTTGCTACAAGTCAAAAGTGGAGCGCTTTAGGCTCGTAGAGCTGAAAAGCTCAAGTTTTGACTGACCCGCCTTTGCGAGTAGTCAGATGGGGCAAAGACAAGTAGTCGAGTCTGCCGTAAATAAATTTCATTGAATAAAGATATTGAGGCTGCTGGCCTGTGTACAAGTTGTAGTAGTCTAGTAACTATGGATAGTAATGACAGAGATGCTCGATGTTCCACGAGTTCTCGACGTCTTCTCCAGAGAGGTGTTGTAGCCTGTAGGATCCTGGGCCTGTGACTTTTGAGACTAAGTAGGGCCCTTCCCACGGGGAGTTTAGCTTGTGCAGACCCGTAGTGTCCTGTATGCGTTTGAGAATTGTGTCACCAATGCTGAAAGAGCACTCCTTGACATTGTGATCGTGATATCGACGTAGTCCTTCAAGGTACCTTGCAGTTTGGATGAGTGCTGCACAGCGTGATTCTTCTAGGTTGTCTAAGTCTAGACGCCTTGTTTCTTCTGCTGCTCCTTCTTCATATTGTTCAACACTACGGGATTGCCACATGACATCGGCCGGGAGTATGGCTTCCGATCCATAGACCAGGAAGTAAGATGAGTGTCCGGTGGGCTTGCATGGTTGAGTACGCAGCCCCTAGAGTACGTTTGGTAGCTCCTTAAGCCATTTGCCCCCTTTAGTGTTACCAATGTCATGTAATCTTTTCATGAGAGCTTCAAGTAGCATCCCATTGGTGCGCTCAACCTTGTCGTTGGCTCTTAGATGAGCGACGGAAACATAGCAAACATCAATGCTGCTGTTCTCGCAGTACTCGCAGAACTCGAGATTGTTGAAGTTTGAACCCAAATCTGTGATGATTCTATTCGGGAATCCATACCGATGAACTATTTCGTCAAGGAAGTTGAGTACTTTGTCTGCCTTGGGGTAGGTGACAGGTTTTACTTTGATATGGTGAACTTGTTGATGGCCACCAGTACTCGGTTGAACCCCTCAGGCGTTGTTGGGAGTGGGCTGATCATGTCGAGCCTCCAGCAGGCGAAAGGCCATGTTGAAGGTATGGTGATTAGCTTGTAGGCTGGCACATGTTGTTGTTTTGCAAAGAATTGGCAACCTTGGCAATGGTGGACTAGCTGCTCTGCATCTGCCAGTGCGGTTGGCTAATAGAATCCTACACTGAATGCTTTGCCTACTATGGTTCTTGAGGATGCGTGGTTGCCGCATACTCTTTTGTGTATTTCTTCCAGTATGTCTTTGCCATCCTCGCGTGTAACACACTTCATGAGTACCTTGGAGGATGCGCCTCTTCTGTAGAGCTTTTCTTCGACTAGCACATAGTTCTTGCCTCACCGTGAGACTTGTTCTGCTTATGTCTTTTCGGAAGGTAGCTTGTGTTCTTTGATATAGTCAATGAAAGGAGTCCTCCAGTCCACCTCGATCATCATGATCTCTCTGTCTGGTCCTATTGGATCCAGGACTGTGGGAGCTGGAGGTTGTTGTTCTGATATGGACGGCTTGCAGAGTTCTTGAACAAAAATTCCTGCTGGAACTTGGGCTCTTGTTGAGCCCATTTTTGATAAGACGTCCGCCGTGACATTGTTGTCACGTACTACATGGTGGAAGTCAAGTCTAGAGAATTTGTTCTCGAGCTTGCGTACCTCTTTGTAATATGTGTCCATGTTTTCCTTGTTTCAGTCCCACTCATCATTAACTTGATTTATGACTACTAAAGAGTCACCGTAGACAAGTAATCGCTTGATGCCCAGTGAGACGGCTAGGCGTAGGCCGTGCAGTAGCGCTTCGTACTTGGCTTCGTTGTTTGAAACTTCCCAAAAGATCTAAAGAACGTATTTGAGTTGTTCTCCTTTGGGGGATATTAAGAGTACTCCTGCGTCGGCCCCCTCAAACTTCAAGGATCCATCAAAGTACATGACCTAGTGCTCGGGGTGCTCTACTGGTGATGGAATTTGATTCTCCCGCCACTCTGCCATGAAGTCGACTAGAGCTTAGGATTTGATCATGGTTCTTGGTTTGAAGTCCAAGGATAGCGCTCCGCGTTCGACTGCCCATTTCGAGATTCTCCCCGTGGTGTCTCTGTTATGTAAGATTTCGCCTAGTGGGAAGTCGGTGATGACGGAGATGTTGTGTTCCAAGAAATTATGTCGTAGCTTCCGTGAAGTGAGTAGTATGGCGTATAGCATTTTCTGCACCGGTGGGTACCGAGTCTTGGAGTCCGAGAGTACTTCACTGACGAAGTAGACTGGCCTCTAGACTTTGTAGACGTGGCCTAGTTCAGACCTTTTGACTACTATGGCCGTGCTGACTACATGAGTAGTTGCGGCAATGTATAGGAGCAAGTCTTCATTTGGAGTTGGAGCCGTGAGGATTGGTGGCTTTGACAGGAAATCTTTCAACTGTGATAGAGCCTTATCCGCCTCCTCTGTCCATTGGAACTTCTCCTACCTTTTGAGTAGTTTGAAGAAGGGGAGACCCCGTTCTCCAAGTCGTGAGATGAATCTGTTGAGAGCCGCCATGCAGCCTGTGAGTTTCTGTACATCTTTGATGCCCGATGGAGCTTGCATATTGCTGATGGCACAGATCTTCTCAGGGTTTGCTTCCATGCCGTGGTGGCTAATGATAAACCTGAATAGTTTCCCAGACGGTACGTCAAAAAAGCACTTGGTGGGATTGAGTTTCCATCAAAACGTCCATAGGCTTGTGAAGATTTCCTCCAAATCTGCGATTAGGTCATCTGGATTTCTTGTTCTGACTACCATGTCATCCACTTATGCTTCTACGTTGCGATGTAGTTATTTTTCAAAGCACATTTGAATTGCGTGTTGATAAGTTGCTCCTGCGTTCTTCAGCCCAAGGACATTGTCTAGCAGAATGCCCCGAAGGGAGTTATGAACGCAGTTTTGGCTTGGTCTTCTTCCTTGAGAGAAATCTGGTGGTACCCCGAGTAACAACCAACGAAACAGAGTAGCGCGCATCTAGCCGTGGAGTCGACTACTTGGTCAATTCTTGGGCGTCCAAAGGGATCTTTGGGGCAATGCTTGTTAAGGTCTGTGTAGTCGACACACATCCTCCATTCATTGTTGTATTTCTTGCGGACCAGGACTGGGTTGGCGAGCCAATCAGGATGAAAGACTTCTTTGATGAAGCCTACCGTGAGTAGTTTGGCCAACTCCTTCTTGATGGCGTCTCTTCTATCATGGGCGAATCGACGTAGTTGTTGTCTCTTTGGAGTAGCTTTTGGATCAACATTTAGTGAGTGCTCGATCAGTTCCTTGGGCACGCCTGGCATATCTGTCAGTTTCCATGCGAAGATGTCCCAGTTTTCCCGAATGAAACTGACAAGCACGCTTTCCTATTTGGAGTCCATCCCTATGCCGATCGGGGTTGTCTTTGAAAGATCACCGATCTCGAGATCAATTGCTTTGAAGTCTGTTTTGCTAGCCGGTTTAACTTTATTGGAACCCGACTTGTTATCCGAAATCTCGAGTTCTGCTGGTGTAAGTTTTTTGGAGGTGGTGAAGACTTGTTGCATGGGGTTGGGTGCTTGAGTAGTCGCCGTGATCTCGACAGCCTCAGTGTCGCACTCGTATAATCTTCTCAAGTCTCCACAGAGTAATAGGACACCCTTAGGTCCAGGCACCTTCAATAGCATGTATACGTAATGTGGTATTGCCATGAACTTGGCCAAAGCTGGTCTACCAAGGATAGCATGGTAAGAAGTCTTGAAGTCCGCCACTTCGAAACGGATGTACTCTGTTCTGTAATGTTCCTTTGTCCCAAAGGTGACTGGTAGTACGACTTGTCCCAATGGGATAGCCGCATTGCCTAGGATGATCCTGTAGAAGGGGGAGTCTGTTGGGGTAAGCATCTCGGTGATGTCGAGCCCCATCTTCTTAAAGGTTTTGGCGAAAATGATGTTGAGACCAGTGCCCCCATTGATGAGTACCTTGGTTAACCTGGACCCCGCAACTACTGGATCCAAGACTAGTGGGAAGCGCCCAGGTTCTGAGAAGTTAGTCCATTGGTCTTGCCTCATGAAGGTGATAGGGATCTCCGACCATTTGAGAGCTTTAGGATTAGCTGGCTCAATGGACATGATTTCTCTGAACACTAGCTTGTTGGATCGCTTGGAGGCTGTGCCTAGGATTCCGCCAAAAATGACGTTGACAATTTTAGACGCGGTCTGGGACTTGTCTTCGCCGTTTTCCTCTTCGTCTGCCTTGCCTTTGCCTTTGTCCTTATTGGAGTTGTTGTTATTGTTGTTGTCTCGATTTGGAGGTTCTGGCAGATCCTGCATAACTCTACAGAGGGTGTAGCAATCTATTGTAGCGTGTTTGCTGGTTGGGTGCCATGGGCATTGCTTTTTTAGCTATTTGTTGAACCCAGGCCTTTCATCCCGCTTGTTGAATCCTTTCTTTCCTGAACTTGTCATTGCAGCAACGGTGTTGTCAGGCTTCCGTTTTCTGTTTTGGTTGCCCAAGTAGTTATTTTGATAGCCGCCATTGCAGTTTCTGTCTTGGTCTTGATTGTTGCTGTAATTGTTATTGTTGTTGCGTCCGCAGTTCCGGTTTGAATCGAACCTTTCGTGTTCTTTATCTTCTTCATCTGCCCATGATTGGGCCATGATTTTGAGTTCTTTGACATCCGTGGGATGGCGTCTGCCAAAGTCTTGGAACATGCGACGATCGTAGAGGCCGTTTTGGAAGCACTCTATCACGTCGCGTTTTGAGATGTCAATGATTGTAGCCTTTTTGTCAAAGAAACAATGCAAGTAGCTGCGTAGTGATTCATCCTTTTGTTGCTTGACTTGTGCTAAGTCAATTCTGTTACCGGGGCACTGCATTGCTCCCACGTAGTTGCTTGTAAAAGCTTTCTTGAGGTCTTGACATGAGTCGATGGAGTTTGGCCTTAATGATTCGAGCCAAATCAGTGGTGCTGGTTCCATGCATACGGGAAAGTGGAGGACCTTTGTGTCGTCACCGCCACCTGCGACCTGGACTGCTAAGGAGTAGCAGCGGAGCTACTGAACTGGGTCTTGCTTGCTGTCATACTTGGTTATTCCCATGGGTTTAAATTTCTCGGGTAAGATAGCATTTTGGAAACATCTTGTGAAGGCGGGGAAGTTGTCGTTGTCTTCACCTCTGTAGTCTTGGTCAACTTCACATTCGCGGCGAATGTTATTGATTACATTGTGTGCATCGCGATTGTTGTTTAGTTGATCTCTGAGATCGATGACTACGCGTGGCTGTTCTAGGTTATCTCTAGTGTTGCATCCGCCTCCCCCGAGGTTCGAGCGATTACCCTTAGGTATGTCTCTGTTTTGCCTTGGGCCCTCGACTAAATCTCGATTTTGTCTAGGTGCCTCAGTTTCAATTCGATGGTGCCTGGGTGCTTCAGCCTCGTTTCTCCAATGCCTAGCTTCCTCGTGGTGTCAAGTGGATGGTACTCCGTGGCCTCTGCTATTTTCATACTAACTTCTTACTAATTGTGAGTGAGACACGGAAGGGATTGGGCTCTCTCTGTCGAGTAGTTCGTATGCGTGTTCTGCTATTTGCCCTATCAAGTCATTGTATTTGTCTTGGGGCATAATGCGGGAGAGCATGTTGATGGAGGCCACGGCGGCGAGCGGTGTGTTGTGTTGTCATCCTAGAACTGCTTCAAAAGCTCTATCCAGGTTGACCAATGGGAAGTTAGATGCGAGTAGTTGTCGTCGATGTGCTCTCTGAGCGTTTCTTGCCCGTCGTTTGGCTTTCTAGCTGCTAGTTTCATCTCCCAGAGCATTGGCAGATAACTCATCTTGCGAGACTTCGGTCACCTGATGGTTGAGTTGTTGGGGAGTCCTCTGTTCCTGGGGTTGATTGCTATTTCCCACTCCATCGGCGAATGTGATCATGGCGAAAAGTTCTCTATCAGGTGAGTAGCTACCCGAGCTCGATGTGATGACTTCTGTGGAGCCATCTTCTTCATAAATTGAAGACAACGGGGTACCCTCTTGGTAAGGAAGGATATCCAAGTGTGCGATGAGGAGGGATTCGTTGTTCTAGGTGAGGAACGACGGCCTCATGCCTAGCCAGTAAACGACTTGTGGGGTTGATGTGAGTACCAGGCCCTGCTGCGGTCCTGATAAAGGGAATTCTTCGAGGGAGTTCGAGTCGGAGTCGTGACCTTCAATCATCTCCAATTTGACTCGAGTTCTGGACAGAATTGATTGATGAGTTGAAGACGTGTTTTGAAGTCCTAGCGGAAGTTGTCCTGGAGTTGTATTCGATTTGTGCGATGGCTGGGTACTGCAAGAAATAGACAAGCGGCGCCGAGGATTCCTTTGGGGAGGCAAGAACAAAGCTCATGGTGGGCAATGCTTGGTTGCATGGCCATCAGCCTGCAGACCAACTGAATTTGTGGGGCTCGACATTCCTGATCTTTGCATTGCCTCTTTCTCCTTGAGAATGAGGTGGTTATGGCTGCAAAAAACTGATTCCAACAGCCCCTGTAGATACGTGCAACTTGATTTCGGGCAAGATCATGTTCTGTAGCAGTTGTTCCAGGCATGCATTGAGGTGCAACTAGGAGATGGAAATTTAGCACTATTTTGGACAGACAAATGGTTGGATCATTCATCACCATGCATCATTGCACCGGAGCTATGCAACCTGATCAGACCAAGAATCAAACGTAGACGGACAGTGGCCCAAGCTTTACATCACAAGCAATGGATTCAAGACATTGCCGGACGGTTAACAGTAACCGCCCTTTCTGAATATGTTGCTCTTTGGCACGCCCTGCAAGGGATCAGCTAAGTGCAGGTGTAGAAGACACCGTCACTTGGAGATGGGATCTCTCCGGCACTTATTCAGCGAAATCAGTATACAAGGTGTTCTTCAAGACTGCTATCACATTCGCTGCGGCAGATGCACCTATCTGGAAAGCGTGGGCACCGCTCAAAGTGAAGTTTTTCATGTGGCTTGCGATCAAGGATCGGTTGTGGATGGCAGACAGGAGACAACGACGCGGATTGCAAGATCAAGTTGCTTGTGCACTGTGTGATCAAGAACGGGAGACTGCAGATCATCTATTCTCCAAATGCTCTTACACGCAGCAAGTTTGGCACGAGGTCAGCGGTTCCTGAACATACAGAATTGCACTCTAGCACAAGGGGTCTCCCTACTTGATTGGTGGCTTCAGAAGAGAAGGGACATCAACACTCTCAAAAGAAAAAGGCTTGGACTCCGCCTTCATGCTAATCTCGTGGAAACTATGGAAGGAACGCAATGATCGAGTGTTCAATCGATCGCTGGCCAAGAGCGTTGGACGTTTGGTCAGTGAGATTTCAGAAGAGGGGCAGCTCTGGTGTGCTTCGGGCGTAAAATATCTTGCCTCTCTAGGTTGGCAGTCGTCAGTTTGTTTGTTGGGCGAGGCATAGCTGTCTCCTGCTATTCCTAATCGGTTATCTGGTTATTTACATTTTCGTGTAATGTCTCATTTGTGACATTCCGTGTGTGTGCCCGCGTTGACCCGTATTGTACGTTAAAATTTTCTTCTTAATACAAAGATAAAGATATGCAGCTCTCCTGCGTATTCACGAAAAAAATTATTATAGCGTTACACCGTACGAGTTCGTATCTATATTCTATCCTACTCCTAGTTTGGATTGGCGATTTCGAGTAGTAGTCGAGCTACTCTAGCGGTATGTCATCGATCCTCGCAATAGATCGAGAATGGCTTGAACTCATGCATCCCAGTGTCCCATCACCATGCATTTATGCCTCCGTTCCAAACTTCAACACGACCGAGGCCGTACATCGGAGCATGGAGCGTCCGCGCGCGCGGGCGCACAGCCCAACGCCGGCCGGCCGCTCGCTCCACCCGAACGCGTGGGCAAACAACCGTCGAAACATCCCAAACCACGCACCGGCCGGCCGAAACCTGCGGCGCTCTCGCACGTCGTCCGTCCGACGCTAGACGTCGCCCGGCCTGCGCGCGCGGCCGCGGCGTCGCACCCCCTGCTGCTCCACCACCCGTCCCTCTCCATAAGTAGCCCGTCCCCGCACACTTTGTTTTGTCACAATCACAGCTCACAACCACACACAAGCACATTCGAATAACAGTTTGGCAGAGATGGGATCCCTCGCCAACATCGTGGCCGTGGCGGCCGTCCTGGCGGCGCTTGTCGGCGGCGGCTCGTGCGGGCCCCCGAAGTTCCCGCCCGGCCCCAACATCACGGCCAGCTACACCGGCAAGTGGCTCCCCGCCAGGGCCACCTGGTACGGCAAGCCCACCGGCGCCGGCCCTGACGACAACGGCGGCGCCTGCGGCATCAAGGACGTGAACCTGCCGCCCTACAGCGGCATGACCGCCTGCGGCAACGTCCCCATCTTCAAGGACGGCAAGGGCTGCGGCTCATGCTACGAGGTGCGCGCATTGCTTGCACATTGCATTGCGTGACGTATTCGCGTGCGTGCACAGCCAGCACACAGGCCGGTTCTTGAAATACTAGATGTTATATATAATACTCCCTCCGTTCCAAATTATAAGTCATTCCAACTTTCTTGGAGAGTCAAAGCATCTCAAGTTTGATCAAAATTATAGAGAAGATCACAAAAGTTTATGGCACCGAATAGATATACTATGAAAATATATTTAGTGAATAAACTAATGGTATCTATTTGGTATCATGAATGTTAGTACTTTATTGTATAAATTTGGTCAAACTTGAGATGCTTTGACTCTTCAAGAAAGTTGGAATGACTTATAATTTGGAACGGAGGGAGTAATAAACTGCTCGTGGCGTTGCTGCATGCAGATCAGATGCAAGGCGCCGGTGGAGTGCTCTAACCAGCCGGTGACGGTGTTCATCACCGACATGAACTACGAGCCCATCGCCCCCTACCATTTCGACCTCAGCGGCAAGGCCTTCGGCGCCCTGGCCAAGCCCGGCCTCAACGACAAGCTCCGGCACGCCGGGATCATCGACTTGGAGTTCAGGAGGTCATTACATTGCTCGATCTATCAAAACTCATCCACGATCTGTGCAAGCCGTACGTGCAAAAGGTGACAGTGTATCAACTGTGCGGCCTGCAGGGTTCGGTGCAAGTACACCGGTGGGCAGAAGATCGTGTTCCACGTGGAGAAGGCGTGCAACCCCAACTACCTGGCGGTGCTAGTCAAGTTCGTCGCTGACGACGGCGACATCGTGCAGATGGAGCTCAAGGACAAGGCGTCGCCGGAGTGGAGGCCGATGAAGCTCTCCTGGGGCGCCATCTGGAGGATGGACACGCCCAAGGAGCTCAAGGGCCCCTTCTCCATCCGCATCACCAGCGAGTCCGGCAAGAAGCTCGTCGCCACCGACGTCATCCCGGCCAACTGGAAGGCCGACACGGCCTACCAGTCCAACATCCAGTTCTAGATTTCCTACCACTTGCATTGATCCGTGCCGCAGGAAGTGGTCGCCGATTCTTTGATTTTGCATGAGCAATGGAGCATGCGCCGTTAACCATATTGACATTATTTCTGAATTCTGATTTGTAACCCTTTGATATATTTCTGACACAGGCTCACCTTTTGTTCGGGTCCATGAATTCCAAAGTGTGCAAAAGATATCTGTCATCATTGATGGACACTTGATACTGCTTATCTAAGCATCAAACTGTTCCAATTTTACTTGCAGATCGAATGTGAAAAGTGCAGTGCTTCCATATCCACATAACCAAAGCTTATCACATGGCATGGAAAACATTAGATATAAATTAATTTCTACATCTCGTGAAATGGTTCATCTCCAGGAGAACATGCTCTGGTTATAAAAATTTGATCTGCTGAATACTTGCAGTTCCTCCTGAGTATCTAACAAAGCACAACCCTCAATGCCGATTGAACCTGGAAGGCTGGAACACTTTTGTTCCAAGCACAACACTCATGTACAAATGAATTCAATGCAAGTTGCGGCTCGCTACATTTCAGAAAGAAGATTTCTGATGGAACAATAGAATATCGAATCATAATTGTAACAAAGTTCAAGCTTAATGGACCAATTGTGGTCTTCTTGTCTGCTTCATCTTTGCTTCTCTTAATGGCATGATGCACTGATCTCCTGCAAGTTCTCGAAGAAGGAAAAAAAAAACCAATTACGATGGTGGCTTCTGCTGTTGCTTGAAATGTTCCTGTATGGCAGAATGAAGAGCGCGATTCGGGATGAGATGATGGTGTGCCAGAGGTAATTTTGTCATTGGGGACATGCTACGCCCACTGTGGAGCCATCCCTTTATGACCTCTGCTTCGTAAGTGTACCCATCAGCGGCAATATGAGGATTCCTCATGACCACCTACAATTTTGTTTCACGAAAAAAAATAGAACCAATTGTTAGTAAATCAACGTTATTACGACACTTCACATCACTATATGAATTTGTTTTCTACTTCAGCAAGCACAAGAATTCTCTACTTTAACAAGCAAACAATATTCGATAGCCCTTGCTTCCTGGCACCAACAAAAATCTGTAAGATGAAGCCAAAATAATAAATCTGGATGAGATTGGATGCAGTAACTAGTTTGACATGACTAACTTTTTGGTACATGATAGTGTGAGTTTGTAGGTTGAAGACCCCAGTACGAAGTTTACCCCTATGACCAACAAAAGCTACTATTAGTTGGAAATGATTTTTTCTTGGTTAACTTCAGAAAAATATGAGCATTTTGAATCATGAAGATAGGTGATTAATTTACTGAGTGTTATATTAACCAAAAAATCCAAACTAATGGTTTTATGTTCTGAAAAAAAAACTGCTGCCGTATCTTATTTTTGTTTTAAAAAAACTCAACCACGGGGGAAGACTCCACCCAGGATTTGTTCTAAGAAGGTGTCGTGCTTCACCCGGGTCGGGGTGGGAGTTTCAACGACTCCCAGAGTTCAACGCTCTAACCAGTCCACCACAAGAAGCTTGGCCCGTATCTTAATTTTGACATATTGTTAGACTAAGAACACCAGAGGTCTATTTAATAAGTTAGAAAATCTAATCCAGCACTAAGCTCCAAGAAGAGCTAACACAAAAAATGACTTTCAGATGGTTTCAGGATGGAGAATGACACTCTTGGAAACTAAGAGAGTTTTGGGATGGGGTTGTATTTCTATAACACTCAACTGCAGCAAACAAAAACACTTATTGCTTACAGTTGAGAACTGCAATTTCTATGTTTTTTCAGCAGTATGAGTTACTCCGGTTGTCTTGAGCCCTGTAAATAAACTACACAACATTTTGGTTTTCTTATTCTAGTGAAATGCATAACTAAAGATACAGGCACAATAAATGGACATAAAACATACCTGAGAAATAGGACAAAAGAAGCAAGAAGGTGTGTGCCTCTCAACAAACTGATGTCCAAATGATTGTGGTGTGGCTGACAGTGAAGCTGACTTCACCAGGGGCTCAATCACGCACCAGACATCACTCATACGATAAGGACGCCTTCTTCTGCTAAGCTCTGCACACTGCAGACCAAGAAGCATCAGCTTCTTGGCTTGCACAAATGGCCACTGCCCAGCAGATTTGTCAACAAGAAGCTCCAACTCATCTCTGTCAAGTGCATCCTCCACTGCCCTTCCAATGCCTAAAGCTAGCTTCCCAGTTACCATCTGGAGTATGACAATGCCCAAAGAGTATATGTCAGACCGTGCTGTTAGCTCCCCGGTTGTAAGAAATTCAGGGTCCATGTAGGAAAAAGTCCCTCTTGGGCTTGTTGTTTGGTAGATGCTTGTGGACATTGTGCTAGATTTAACTAGGAGGCAAGATATGCCAAAATCACTGAGTTTGCTGACCAAATTGGCATCAAGGAGGATGTTTGCAGGCTTGAGGTCACCATGGATTACTGGGTGAGGCTTGTTAGAGTGAAGGAAGACGAGTGCAGAGCATATCTCACCAATGATCCTTGTACGGACTTGCCATGTTAGTGGAGGCGTGTCGTTTTCACAGGCTAGACGGTCTTCAAGGCTTCCGTTTGGTAGGAATTCATACACAAGACCTGAAGCTTCCGAGCAAGAACCCATAAGAGTTACGAGGTTTGGGTGCCTCACCCTACTAAGAACAACAACCTGCACAGTAAAATCACTTTAGTAAGACCAAACAGTAACATACATTGCATAATTCAAGCTTTTGGCTATTCTTACTTCTTGCCGAAATTGTGATTGCCCTTGTAGGTTATGAGAGCGCAGCATCTTAATTGCCACTGTTGTGTTGCGCAGGAAACCTCTGTAGACACGCCCAAATCCACCTTCACCAATTTTCACTGTGTCACTGAAATTCTGTGTTGCCAACTGCAGCTCTAACAAAGAGAATTCAGTATTCCATGTCAAACTTGAGTACGATACTGTCTTTTCTTTCTCTTTACGCAGCTCATCTGCATCCTTGAGTGCATTGTCCCTTTCATGCTTCAGTTTATCATACTCCAACTGCTGTGAATGAATAAGGGATTTACTTGTTGCCAACGTATCCTCAAGATCCTTGACAATGCCACCATATTCATCTACTCGTTGCTCCAATGTCGCCTTCTGTTCACTCATCTTAACAAGCTTATCAATGATGTCATCTCTGTCCTGTTTAAGTGCATCCATTTCTTGCTTCATCAATTCTATGACACCATTTGCCTTCGCTAGAGCTTCTATGACTTCTTTCCTCTGCTTGGCCTCGTTTAAAGATGTATCATCAAAATTGTTTGCCTGTAATCATCAGAACTTTGTGTCAAATTCTACATGGTTTTCATGCTAATGTGGTGAAGATTTTACCTTTCGGTGAAACAAAATCGGTTCTTCTTCTGCTCTTTGTCTCCTCATAGATTCATCAAATGTTTGTTTCTGATGCTTCTCATCCTCAGTGAAGGCTTCTTCAAGTTTATCAAATATGTCAATATTTGAATTCATGGCATCCTGTCATGCACCAGCATCTGATCAGATTAAGTCCCAACTCAACCATCTATTGCTTAATTTGGGTCCAAAAAGCAAACCTGTTCACAGTATGAAGCCGGATTTTGAAGATGACGCCCCTCATGCACAGAGGGTAGGATTTCAGAGGCATCATGACTAGGTGTTGAAAACGAGCTGGAGTCACTGAACCCCTCATCAGTCACAGTAGAGGATGTTTGGTGCGAACTTGGAAAACTTCCTCTTGGAACGCTATCCCAGGAATTGGCAGAATTATCTTCTATGCTTTGCCTGCTAAACGTTGTCCGCACAGACAATCGAGAAGGTAGTCGCAATGATGTTCTAACAGATGCAGCCACAACATTTTCTGACATTGACCTCTGTATGTGACCATCAACCTCTTTGCTTGCATATCCGTTTGGTTGTCCACCCCACTCAGATAAAGTGGATATTGAACTTTTGCTAGCTGGGAGTGCTGCTGCATTGTGAGATACAGGAGCACCAGCCTCCCTGCTTAAAGTTAAGTTTAGAGAAAATAATTTAGTGCTTATAGGAAAAAAACTGAACAGAAACAAAATGGTAGGATCTAAAATGTGATGTGCAGACAGGGACAAGAATAATCTTAAATCGATATGCAAATAGGAGGTCCAAGTTAGATTCAGTACAGTAGCATGGTTTGCACCCTGCTCATAGACAAACTCACATTAGCTAACATTATGAGATGGAGAATGTGCTGCGTTAATCGAAATTCTGACCTGGTGTATATCAAATTTTCCTTGCAAACAAACCAAATCTTGCATGAAGCATCAGCTTTCTGCAGGACAGCAAGTGCCGTCTTGGACTTAGGCATTTTCATTTTCCTGGAATTAGGAAGTAGGGCGTCACTTAGTAGGATTTATAATCCACAACAGTATAACCAGTGGATGTGAATGCTGAAGCGTGAACCTTTGCCGCATACCTAGAGTAATGTTTGTCAGCAGCTGCTCCCATGATGAGTTTGCTCACACCGTGCAACGAAACAAGCTCCACGATCCCTTTAGCAACATTGTCATTTTCAGTCACAAGTTTCTCACATTTGACCTGAAAAGGGCATAATGCTTCAATAAATGCCCTGGCCATGCTCATTTAACTCTGAAATGCTTCTCGCAATAGAAAGACCGAAATATTATTGGTTGCACCTTCATTTTGGAGCACTGGTGAATGTACTCATCCATGTGCTTCTCAACCTTCTCCCTCTCATACTGTCTGTAAGCACTGACCTGCTCTGGTCTCAGTTTACTTACATGGAACTTGCTCCCCACTGATAAGTAATGAGAAGATATTGTAAGTGTATATATTACGCAAACGAAGTATCTAATTATAACAATCATCACATTCATACTGCATTTCAGCAGGACTTAACAAACACAAAGCATAACAGTAGGGCGTCCTAAACAACTTAAATTTACACAATAGGACTAGGTATCTTCTATTAACCAGAGGAAGAAAATAAGATACTAGCACCCCAGCATTGGGGTCAAATTCCGGTTACTATTTTTCAACTCTGAATTAATCTCACTCCATGACTGCAAATCTGTCAGAGTTCTGTTCTCCAGGTAAGAGAGAATTTCCAGGTATAATTTGTTGTATATATGAAAACCGGAATCTAGTTAACAACCAATTCCCTCGCCAAAAAAAAACAACCAATTGGCGAAGCAGACAAGCGAATACAAATCCCAACGGCGCGGCCTTTGCACAACAACAGTAACCGCATTACTCGACCCAAGCCGAAAGAAAAACCTTCAGTACAAACCTAGCGGATAGGTGGAACCCCCTGCGCCGGCACATGGAGATCCCAAATGTTCTCACCGGAGTGAGCCACCGCGCCAAGTTGTTTCCTCCGCCGGCGACGGCGACGACGGGAGCGCCGCATTTGGGGTTCCGGTAAGTAAACAAACCAGAATGCTAAACGAGTAATTCAGGGAAATGCAAGGGCCCCCACGCAAATACACATCAGCAACCGCGTTGGCGCGTTCTTCTCAGTCAGAACCGCGCGAGCCCGATCGGCCGATGCGACGGTGAGGGTACGGTGTCGCGCGAGCAGCGAGGAAGCGAAGCGAGAGCACGTACTCATCGGGATCATCTGCGCCGGAACGTGGACGTGGGCCACCACCACGGCGGCGCCGGCCACGGCCGCGACGTGCCGGAGCGCCCACGTGAGAAGGGACCTGCCGCTCTTGCTGTGCTGCCCCGGCACCGCCACGAACACCTTCTCCTCCCCCTCCCCGTCCTCCTGCTCCTCGAATATCTCCGCCGTCGGCGCGCCGCCGGTGCTGGAGGAGAAGGAGCCGTCCCCGCCGCCGCCATTATTCTCCTCTACCCACGCGTCCATGATGGGCGGAGCGAAATGGCGCGCGCGTGCGTGCGGGGCAAGTCGAGGCGTGTGGGTTGGATTAGCCCGCGAGTTGATTGCGATCGCTAGCGCGGGAATAAATATCGCGGGTGTTGTTAGTTCGACGAGGCATAGGATCCTAACCAACCAACTGAACTGAGCTTAGTTCGCTCGGGCGGGTGGACTGGTCGCACTGCCACGTGGCACCCCGGGACCAATGACGCTGACAGATGGCCTACGTGTATGTGGTGCCAAAAAGATTTGACGGCAGCCCAAGTCAACCGGCGTGGGGGAGGCATCTACTGACTTGGCGTGTATATTTTTTCTGGAAGAATTATGCAAATGGTAAAGGGTGCCAAAGGGTAAACCTCTAATTAATTGAAGTAATTTTCTAAAATGTCACATTTTGGAAACTAAATTCAATTAATTGAAAATATGGAACCAATTCGCACCCCTTCAGCAAACGTATATACTTCAATACTAGAATTCCAACAATCTGTAGTGTGGTTCTAAAGAAAACAATTTGTAGGTGCATGGCGACCTGGGACATGATCGAACTCCTTTAGTCCCTCTTCTATAAAACATCTGTCTTCTGAATAATTAAGGTAAAAAAAATGTTTGACGATCCATCTTTGAGAACTCAGAACTTGGCAAGTTACAAAAATTGTTCTCTTTCCAAATCACAACCAGCTATGCACATGTTTCAACAATTTGTAGGTGCATGTCAAAGAAAAGGAAAGTTTCTAGCTTTCTTGCATCCCCTTCAGGAATCAGGATTCAAGCAGACGTGAATCAAGAATCATATAGATGAAGGCATATAAACTCCCAAAACGAGGGGCCTGTATCACGGCCCACGCTGAAGATGTTCTTGAATGGCTGAGCGAAGAGCGGAATTTGGAATTGTTGAACGGCTGGGAAGTGCTAGATTGGTCATGGGTGACGTGTCACGGGCTTCAAGCCAGTCCTTTATTGCATCAGCTTCATAGGTGAAACCATCCGCTGCGATATGCGGATTCCTCATAATATTCTGAGCTCATCAGCAGCACCAATGCGAATATGTCAGCACAATTTCATGACTGAAAGCAACTACTATGGCATGACAATCAGAATTCAACGTGAAACAACATTCCTACCTGCAAAATGGGGCATAAAAAGTAATGTGGCACGCTGCTTTCATCCTGAATTGATGAAGATGTTGACGGACACGATGATAAGGAGGCACTCTTCATCATCGGCTCAACCACCAGCCACACATCAGTGGCAAGATCCGCTCGGCGCCTCCTTTTCTCCGCAGCACATCTCATACCGATGCGGGCAAGCTGCTGCGCTTGCACAAAGGGCCACTCACCGGCGGATCTGTCAATGATCGTGTGCAGTTCATCGTTGATCATTGCATCCTCCACTCTTTTCACTATCTCCCTTGGGTGTCCCCCTGTTAAGAGGCGTAGGATGATGATACCAAACGAGTTGTCTGATCCTGAGGTCAGCTCACTGTGGGCCATGTATTCTGGGTCTGAGTAGAACATTGTCCCAATCGGATGGTCAGTAAGGTGGACCATGGTACTGGTTTCAGACGGGACAAGAAACCGAGCGATGCCGAAGTCTCCAAGCTTACTCACTAGATCAGCATCAAGGAGGATGTTGGAAGGCTTAAGGTCACCGTGGACAACCGGCTTGGGCTTATGACTGTGAAGGAAGATTAGTGCAGAACAAATCTCACCAATGATCCTTGTTCGGACTTGCCATGTGAGTGCAGGGGTGTTACCCTTGCAGGAAAGACGGTCTTCAAGGCTTCCATTAGGTAACTATTCGTACACAAGAGCAGCCACTTCATCGCAGGCTCCTAAGAGATTGACAAGATGTGGATGCCTCACTTTGGTAAGGATCAAAACCTAGAAATATTAGCATAAATGACGAATCACTTTGTATGACCTTTTTGTAAAAATTAGTATCATGAGAAATTGAGAATACAACATACTACTTTAATTACCTCACGCTGAAACTGCAGTAAGCCCTGGAGGTTCTCATTATGGCGTAAAATCTTAATGGCCACTGCGGTGTCACAGACAGTGCCCTTATAGACACGCCCATACCCACCTTCCCCAATCTTTAGTGACTCGCTGAAATTTTCTGTCGCCAGCTTCAGCTCAGCCAAGGAAAACTGTGCGTGTTTTTCAGGATATCTGATTGTGCTGTCCCTATCAGACTGCAAACGGTCGTCAAGGGTGCGTCTGTGTGCTTCTAACTCATTTTCTAGGACATTAGTATCATAATCGGTATCAGAAACACACTCCATTGGCGCCAAATTTGGTTCATTTTTCTCCTGAAACTTTGTGAGGTATTTGTCTCGGTCGATTTTAAGCTGAATCATTTCCTCTCTCAGTATTTCCATCTCGTGTTTATCCTTTTCATAAGCTTCTGAAGCCACTTCTGACTGTTGGGGTGACATCTGCTCACCTGCTCGGCAGAGTTTTTCAAGATATTCATCACGCTGGATCTTTAGCAATTCAATCTCTTTTTTCAGTTTTTTTATCAAGTACTGATCTGTGGCACGAGCTTCCTCAATTTGTCTTGAACGTTGCGTATCTTTTAAGAGGTACTCCTGCAATTTCTTAGCCTGAAAATGTAGTTCCATTAACTAGATATCATGTATACCAAATGGAAGGAGCGTGTGCTTAGTAAGTGACTTGGTAATGGAGAAATACTTCGTTCATGGCATCACGTGATTTCCAACTCCATATGTGATTTAATAGATATTAGTGAAAAGTGAAAAAATGGTAAAGAAATTACTTTCTTGTGGATGACTAGGAGCTCCTTCTCAACTTGTTGGCGCTGGCAAGATTCTTCAAAGTTTTCCTTCTTCAATCTCACAATTTCATCAAAGGCTTTTTGAAGCCTATCTTGCAAATCAGCATTGAAATCCATCTCCGCCTATGAAAAAGTTACAGATGTATAACTAAGAATATTTGCACGGATTGATGACAACCACCAAAAGAATCAGTTCAGGCTAATATTCTAACAGAGTCAAGGAGTATGTTAAGTTGGTTTGTGCAAACCAGATCTGTGTTGGGTGCAGAACTCTGAACATGTTCTGTCCGGGTCATCTTCATATCATCTGAGAGAGATGACACAAGTTCAGACTTAGAGCCACTATGCTTTGTACTGCTATTCCCATGCAAAGACAATAAATCTGAGTAGTCCACTTCATCGGACAGGAATGATGATATGCTGAATCTTGAGCTAGCACCTGAAAAAAGAAAAATCACATCAGAAGCAGTTAGGAGCAGGAATTACTGCTTATCCAACCATCTGTAAAATAATCTAAAGGGAAAGATATTAATCGATAATATAGGTACCCAGTTCATCCACCCTAAGCTCTACAGCATTGATAAGGAGGATTGGTCTCTACCTTTCCATCCACACCACTAATGAAAAGCCGAAACGGAAGCAAGCGAAGTTCAGGGAGCAATTTTCAGTAGGTAAAAAGAAAGGTTGATTTCTTTTTTTTTGAAAGGAAAAGGGCACGAGAGTGTGCTTATTTCATTGATAGAGGAGGGTTACAGCCGGCGAACCGGGCAAAAAAGGGGAAAAGGGGGAAAAAAGGAAAAATAGAGCGGGGAGGCGCCCAGAGTGTTATGTTTACAAAAGAAGGGCCGCTAGGTCTCTCGCTCCCGCTGCTAACCACAAGTTGGTTGAGGATTTGATTTTCGCCATTAGTGATGTCGTAGGGGAACCCTGGTGGCGGAAGATTCGGGAATTTCGCTCGTTCCATATTTCCCACATAATGAGTAGGGCGAGGCTTCTGGTCGCTTTGCGCGGGATCCCTGTTGTTGATGTGATATTGGTCCACCAATCTATGGCCGTTATACTGTGCTTCCATTGACCCGGTTGCAGGCTTTCTTGTGACAACCATTGGGCCACGAGTTTCTAAATTTGTTTTGTGTATCTGCATTCGGCTAGGAGATGGTGCGCAATCTCCATCGTGCATCGGCATAGGGTGCATGTTGGAGTGTGGTCCCAGCCCCGTTTTGCTAATCTGTCCGAAGTCCAGACCCTATTTTGGAGAATTAGCCAGGCAAAAACTTTGCATTTTGCTGGTGCCCAGGCTTGCCACACTGTTGCAAGGTTAGTCGTCTTCACACTACCTAAAGGTTGAGCCTTATATGCTGAAGCGATGGTGTATTGACCGCTCTGGGTGAATTTCCATGTAATTCCGTCCTCTTGGCTCGGATTTAATTGGTACTGTTGGATCAGAGGCCATAGTGCTACGAATTCGTTCAAAAGGGTGTTTGTAAGGCCTGTTGTGTGTTGAAGATCTCTGATCCAGTCGTTGTTGTGGAGTGCCTCTCGCACTGTCTTCTTTTTCCTTTTGGTTTTTGCGTAGAGTTGTGGGGCGATGTCCTTTGGTCGCCGGCCTGCTACCCACACATCCTGACAGAAACGTGTCTTGTCCCCATTGCCGATTTGGATCGTCGTACATGCAGCGAAGAGCAGTCTATCCCGGTCGTCGCATGGTGTTTCGGTTCTGACCCACGCCTTGTCCGGGGAAGCCCATTCATGCCATAGCCATCTAAGACGGAGCGCTCTTGCGAATTCATGAAGGTCTAGAATTCCA
This sequence comes from Setaria viridis, assembly GCF_005286985.2. Taxonomy (NCBI): domain Eukaryota; kingdom Viridiplantae; phylum Streptophyta; class Magnoliopsida; order Poales; family Poaceae; genus Setaria; species Setaria viridis. Next base: position 37,561,695 of record NC_048271.2, on the reverse strand, counting down.
ACGCCGCCTTGCTCTTTCGGTAAAGTTGTCCTCGTCTAGTTGATCTTGCATTTTCCCCCGGTGAGCTCGTTGTCTCCCGCCCATAGAAAACGTTTTCTTATTTTGTTGATGTCCTCTAGTACTTCTTTGGGCGTTCTGAGGGCCGTTAAGGTGTAGACGGGTTGTGAGGATAGGACGGACTTAGTGAGGCATAGCCGGCCGGCCTGTGTGAGGTTCCTTCCCTTCCACTTTGACAGTTTGCTCGCCACTTTGTCGATCATTGGTTGGAAATCTATACGGCGTAGTCGTTCGACCGTTAGAGAGAGGCCCAGGTATTTTATCGGGAAATTCCTCTGCGCTACAGGGAGGTTGCGGAGCACTTCCTGAATGTTAGTGTTAGAGCAGCTCATCGGTGTGACGCTAGTTTTGTGGATGTTCGTCTTGAGGCCTGTCGCTTCCCCGAAATTTTGCAGGAGGTTCTTCAGATTTGTGACGTCACGTGTAGTAGGCTTAATGAAAATCACCGCGTCATCGGCGTACATGGATGTTCTCATTCTTGACGCACGGTTATTTAGTTTATGAAGTAGTCCCTTTTTCGTGGCGGCCGATAGCAGGTACTGTCGTGGGTCTATCGCTAGGATGAAAAGTAGCGGTGAGAGCGGGTCGCCTTGTCGGAGTCCTCTCCCATGTTGTATGTGTTCCAGGGGAATTCCATTGAGTAAAATTCATGATGTTGACGTGGTCAGGATAGCCGCGATCCAGTCTCTCCATTTTTGTGGGAATCCTCTGCGTTGCATCATGGTGAGGAGGTAGTCCCATCGTACTGAGTCGAAAGCCTTGGATATGTCGAGTTTCATAAGCAGGGTCGGTTGACTGTGTCTGTGGAATCGGCGTGCCAGGTTTTGGACGTAGAGGAAGTTATCATGAATGCTTCGTCCTTTGATGAAAGCGCTTTGGCAAGGTGAGACTAGTTGGTTCATGAATGGAGCTAGGCGCAGGGCTAAGGTCTTTGTTATGATCTTCGCAATGGCATGGATCAGGCTGATGGGTCTGTAATCTGCTATGCTCTCTGCCCCTTCTTTTTTGGGTATTAGAATGATTGTGGCTTTGTTTAGTAGGTTTAGATCTGCACAGCGAGAGTTGAAAAAGGAAGAGATTGCCACCATGAGGCCGCCTTTGATCGCCTCCCAGCAGGTGGTGAAGAAGAGGCATGTATAGCCGTCTGGTCCGGGCGCTTTGTTTTTTGGCATCTGTGAGACGGCCCGCCGGACTTCGTCTTCCGTGAACGGGTTATCAAGCGTAGACAGATCGACGGCCGGGAAGGTTAGAGCTGACCAGTTTAAGTTGAGCGTTCTGCGCGGCGGTTCCCACATAACATTTTGGAAATGGTCTTGCACGATTTGTTGTTTGTCGTTATGGGTAAAGACCCAGCTATTGTCTTGACGTAGTTTTTGAATGAAGTTTTTCCTCCTCCTACCGTTTGCCTTTAAATGGAAGAACCTTGTGTTGGCATCTCCTTCTTTTAGGTATATGACTCTGGAGCATTGCTTTTTCCTGGCTCTCTCGATGACGGCCCATCCCATGAGTCTCTGTTTCAGTTTGCCCCTTAGCTGCGTTTCCACCGTAGATAGTGCTCTGGTATCCTGTGCCTCATCTAGTCGTAGTATCACCTCCTGAGCCATATGCATCTTCATTCTTGCGTCAGATAGCATTGATCTGCTCCAGCGTTTTAACGCCTACGACGTCTCATAAAGTTTATGGCCCAACCTGTGGAAAGGCTCCGTATGATGTGTCGGGGTATTCCAAGCCGTGGAGACTATCTATTGGAAATTTGGCAAGCATACCCAGAAGTTTTCAAATTTGAAAGTTGTAGGGTGTCGGAGGGTGGCATGGCTGGTTAGTAGCAGAGGACAGTGGTCGGAGTGGGATGATGATAGCGTGTGCAGTAGGCAATTATCAAATCGGAGGTCCCAGCTTTGGTTGCAGAAAACTCTATCGAGATGGACAAGCGTTGGTGTCCTACGTTCATTGCTCCATGTGAATCTTCTATTTTGCAGGTTTAATTCCTTTAAGCCGCAGTAGTTGATGGTGTTTCTGAACCTGTTCATAAGCCGTCGGTTGAGGTTCATATTGTTTTTATCTCTTGCGCGGTAGATTAAATTGAAGTCCCCTAGGATTATCCATTTTGTGTCGTCAGATGGTTTTAGCGACCGCATATGTCTTAGGAAGGCTTCTTTTTCGGGTCGTCGCACCGGGCCGTATACCGTGGTTAGCGTGAAGGTGGTCATGCAATGCCGAATTGTTACCTCCGCCGATATGGAATATCTACCAATTGTTATGTTTTGAATTTGTACCGCCGTGTCATGCCATAGTAGGAGGATCCCTCCTTTCGTGCCTATCGCCGGTTTATATGCAAAGCCGTTTAATTTGTAGGCTCCCAGAAAGGTGGCCAGGCTGGAGTCGATGGATTGTAGTTTTGTTTCTTGTAGGCATGCAATTTGGCACGGCATCGATCTCATCATATCATGTACGGATAGACAGCGTGCTGCCGCGTTTAGCCCTCGAACATTCCACGGTAAAATATCCAGGTTGGTGTATGTCATAATGCAGTGTTTTGCCTCATGTGGTGTACGTCGCTGCAGTGATTTGAGCGACTAAAATCGTTGGCGGTTATGCATAAGGTACTGTTGGTGGTTGTTAGGCGTGGCCTAAGAACAACGTGGGTAGCAGGCCCCCATAATTGTAAGGCAGTTCGTAGGTTCGTGATACATATAATTGCCCGAAGGTCGAAGCCAGCAGGGCGTGGAAGGTTAAAAGCACGAAGGTCGCAGCCAGCAGGGCTTTGCAGTACAGGTGGTGATACAAACAAAAGGACGAACGGCATGTAGTGCCAGTGGACGCTCGAAGTTGTTGTCGCCGCTCTAAGCTGTGGGGTCCCCATTAATCTGTTGTAGCTCCGCCGCGGCCGTGCCTGCGTGATTCATGAGTGCTTCTCCTAGCATGTCCACACCTTCATCGTCAAGGCCAAAGATGGCTGTCAGGGCTGCCACTATGTTCTCCAGGAGGGGTCCCTGGAACATTGACTAGAAGTCGTGAAGGATCTCGTCAATTGGTGCCATCTCTTCATTGGTTAGTCCCAGCTTTCGGCATAAGTTTCTTTGCGCCTTCTCGGCCACCGGGATGGATGGCTTCCTTGCAAGCCGCGCACTTCTTCGAACCGCCGTCATGTCGAAGGTGCGGCGTTGACGTTGGCGACGCAGCCCAGGCTCCTGGAGCAGTGGTGGAGGTGGATTGCAGAAAAGAGATTTAATCTCTCTCAGATCCTGCTCTCCCTCCCTCTGCCCGTTCTGTGTGCTCTCCTGATCCACATGCGCTTTGAAGCCCATGCCAGAATTGGGCCTGCCTTGGCGAGCGGCGCCGGGTGGCAGGCCGACACCAACCAGCGCCCCCCCCCCCCTGCAGAGCTGGCCGCGTGGGCCGGAGACCCGGCAACGGGCGGGGAGAGTGCCCCCTGCGCCACCGGGCCGTCGTGTGCCACCATCCGGACTGGCGTCGTTGGCGTGTGACCCGGTGTGGGGGAGTGGCCCAACGAGGCCCCGTTCACAGTCGGGCCACAAGCGTAGGCCACGCCCAGGCCAAGCAATGTGGACCGGTGGCCCAGCTGGGTTGTGTCCGCCTCATGGGTTGATGTAACCTGGGCCGCTGGCCCGATAGCAAGTGGCCCATTCTCCAGGACGTCGTCGCGGCCCACAGTAACCATGGCCTGCTTGATGCCGAAGGACATGGCGTCGAGCGCTCGTTCGACGTCCGCCACCGTCGGCGATGGCGGCGTCGGGAGGAGTGCCGCCCGCAGGGTGCTGAAGACTTGGGGTAGTGAGATGGTTGCGGACCAGTATTTTTCCCCCGGGGATGTGTCATCGAAGCCTAGGCGGTCGGTGAGCCAGGAGATCTTGCGTGTGTAGTCGTCGGTGTGAAGTCCCCTGTTCCTGGCTTCCAGAGCAAAACAGTTAGTTGGTGCCGTTACCTGGTTGTGCTTCATCATCGCGGTCGCCTAGGCCTGGAACAGAGCTCAGAGTTGAGACGGGTTGTGGATGCTCTGCTCCTGTGCGCCCAGAGCATGGTGTCGTCCTTGTGGCGGCACGTAGTTGCGGCGGGGCGGTGACCTGGTGCGGTCGCGGCGCCCAGCATCCGTGCAGCCCCAGTAGGCGTCGCCGTATTTGCGCCCGTGGCCTGGGTGGTCATAGTCGCGGTGCTCGTCGTCGTCGTCGTCGTCCCCGCGCCGGGGCGGCCAGACAAAATCTCGCTTGCAAGTTTGTCCAGCCGCCCGGTGCTTGGTTCGGCTCCTGTCCTCCTGGCGAGCGTGTCATCCCCGCTCGTGTCCGCCACCAGCCGCGTCGCCTTCGCCGGAAGCTCCGCGCCCGGCGCCGGCGGCACCAGAGGCACCGTTCCTTCCTCATCGCTGGTCTTCCGTCCTTCTGTCGCCGCGGTCGCTGTGGGTCCGTGGTTCAGGCTCTCGCGGCGGTCGAGGCAGCCTAGCTGGGAAGCGTGACCTCGCGTCCGGTGGGGCACCATCGATGAGGCCATACCGCCATTCATACCGGCGACGAAGCGGAGTAATGTTCTCCGGGTCGTTGACGGCTTGCTGTAGATTGCGCGCTGCCGCTGTGTAGTCCTCCAGGAGGGGCATATGGATGAAGACCTCATAGCGGGCTCCTTGCTGCCAGGATGTTAGGGGAGGTTCGGCCGACACAGAGAAGGTGGAGGATTTGGTCGCCGGGCTGTGGACGAAGGCGAGCCATACCTTCTTCGGGATCTCGCTCGGGTCCACCGTCCACACCCAGAGCTCGATGTGTCTGGAGTCCGCCGGCTGGACGAGGTTGGTGACGATGTGCTGCAGCGCACACTTGTGGCCGATGACGCGCTCGACGATTTTTGGCGTCCAGGCGTGGCTCGGGATGCCGTCGAGGCAGAGCCGCACCCTGTAGAAGATGCGGAAGCCGAGGGCGTGGGTGAAGCTGCGCCATGGCCGGAGGCAGATATCGATACCCCCGCCGGTGAAACATCCACGGCGCCGTGCCTCCGCCGCCTGTGTCGCACTGTCGAAGCGGATGAGGTAAGGCTCCGGTTGATGAAGCGTGACGTTGACTTCGCCGGGGCGCAGGTGGAGCTCCCTGCTGATGAGCCCCGCAATGTCCCAGGCTCCGGCACCCGGCGGTAGGTGTAGCGCCCATGGGACGAGGGCGCAGGCCTCCCATTCCCTCGCGTCGTGCTCAAGGTGGAAGGAATCGGAGACGAAGATCGTTTCAACCTCCGGTCGCGTGTGGGGGTCGCCAATGGCCATGCTGCTGGCGGTTTTGTGGCTTGACGGCGGGAGTGGGGTAGCTGAGGTGGTCGAGGTGCACGGCGTGGTGGCGACCGGGGCGTGGTTGCGTGGGCGGGGCGTGGATGTTGGGTGTGGCGCAGGGGGAACGGGGCGGTGGCTGGTGGGGGCTTTGGGACGGGTTGCAGAGGATGCGGCGGTCCTCGCCTTGCAGTCACGCTCCTTGTGGCCGAAGCGCCGGCAGCGGAAGCAGCGCATTGGGTCACGGTACGAAGCAGCCCGGTGGTCAGGCGCAAGGCAAATGAAGCAGCGCCCCGCAGTCACACGGTTGAAGGCGAGCAGAGCTTTGGTGGGTGGCTTCCTTGAAGAGCTCCTGTAGTGGCGGTCATCTCCGCCGTCGCGTCGCGGCTTCTCGGGCGGCGCACGCTGCCGCGCCCGACGGCGCATCACTAGCTGCCACTCCTGAGCTGGTTGACGCGTCTGAAGTCCCGGTGTCGTGCCGCGCTTGGCCCGGTAAGCTGCTGACGCCGTGGTGTGTTGAATGCGTCGTAGAGCAGTCGCATCGCCGGAGTTACTGCCCCTTCCTCTGGCAGGGCCACGGTGGTCTTCTTTGGAACGCCGGACGGGACGATAGGTGGAGGAATTGAAGGCCCCCCCTTTGACTGCCTCTGCGTAGGACGGTCGCCTGCCAGGGTGGCGCTCCGGCACCAAATCCGCCGTCGGAGGCCGTAGATCAGGTGAGGGGACGCGCGGATCTGGCGAATCCGGCACCCACTCGTCGTCGATGGGCACCGGCCGGCCATCACGGGGAGGCGGAGGCGGGGACGGGGAGAAGAACTTCTCCCAGGAGGAACGCGCGCGTGGGGAGGTTGGTGGGGGGGGGGCACGGCTGCAGGGGTGCTTGTCGGGGTAGCGATCTGCGGAGGAGGCGCAGGGGCGAGGGAGGTCCGGTCGTCGCCGGCGAGGGGCGGGGCGGCGATGGGGGCGAAGGTGGGCGCCATTGCTACCTTAACATTATTTATTAAGCTCATGAAATCCATGCTGCCATAGAGTAGTCTGCACCACAACCCGAAAGGTTGATTTCTGGAAGAACAGTAAGCAAGACCATCGCACCACACAGTCTGCAGAGCCTTTGCCTGTGCCCTCTAAGGCTCCAAGTAACAAGCATCCAGTTCAACGCTGTTCATCCATGCAGTGAGTGAGCCAGTATAAGCAGTTCAGAGGCTGCAATCTTTCAAAGGAGCTGAAGAACCGATAAGAGCACAGAGCTCGTAATTGGCGCACCCTCACTAGATACCTTCTTGACAAAAGCTCACTAGATTCTGTGTAGCTTAAAAGGCAAGAATCTCTGAACAAGAGCGTGGATCCGCAGGTGGATAAATAAAACCTTGTAATAGTAGTTACCTTGGCGACGACTCATCCGCAACAAGACCAAAGCGACGAAACAGGGATGGAAATTTCTGTCCCCGCCGAAACGGGGAATCTTGCCAAGCAGAGCTGTCCCTTTTCTGCTCGTTGCCGCTCTCCAACGCCTGCAGAGCGCCGACCCCGTCCAAGGAAGGAATCAGCTACGCCCCGCCCTTCCATGTCAGCATCAGTGCGTCACCCTCCCAGGCGGGGCCATCTTATTCTTCTCGAGCTGAGTAGTAGGTCAGTTACTGCTGCGCCAGGGCAATAGGAGTAGTACAGAAGGGTGATTGCTCTGAAAAAGAACTGAAGAAAAAAATATCAAGTGCACTGGGCCATCAGACGTGCAGTGCGGAACGCGGAGAACGTAGACCATGGCTTGGTGAGACTCGTTGTCAATCCCTCTTTAAAAACGTTGTGCGCGTAAAAGTAAAACGTAACAATTTGACTGGTTCAATACTCCAGATCGAGTCACAAGCTCTGATATAGCATGGCTGGAAATTCACTAACTGAAACATTTAAAGACTCGTATATAATACACTTATCCAGAAACTAGAACAGCAACCTGCAACTGGGATTCAGATGTTAGATAACAGTAATAAGCCGACGAAATCTGGCAAAGTAGAAGGATGAATTTTGCAATCCAGCTTCACCAGAAAGAGCTCAATGTTGCATTGATGTGTTATGCTGCAATTTTCACCAAAAACGAGCCCAGAAGAAAGCATAGTTACAAAGTTGCCAACGAAAGAACAAAATAAATAGAAAGTTCTAATTTATGCTAGAGTTGCCCTATGACGCTCTCACTGTCTTTTTCAGGCCTATATGTAAATCAAATACTAAGTAGATTCAGAGTAGTTCTGTAACAGCTTTCTGATGTTCTGGAAAATAGGCACCAGGGCAACAAGCGCAAGCTCAAGATGCTCCGAGCTGTTCAGGCGAATGCCGACTTGGCCAGTCCCCTTGTTGCTTAGATTCGCATGCCCAACCAAGTTGCTAGCTCTTCCAGCAGGGATCTGAGACTGGATGTTGCAGCCGATCGCCAGATCCCCATGCCAATCCACAACAGATAATGCAAGTGTGGAAAGCATCCGCCCGATTGGGTAATCTTTGTCCCTCAAAGTTGCTTCGAGGCGGCCTCCATAGGCCACGTCACCCCTCCCACTCATGGCGCCACCGCCTACCAGGACCCTGAGCTGCTTATTCACTATCAGTTTGTCTTCAATCTTCACACCAGCTGATACGGAATCCCCAAGGAGCGTAGCAGATATCCCAGCAGCTGTGTTGTTGCGCCTAAAGTTCTTAAATCTTGACTCGCCACGAATTGTGTATGCCATATCCTTGCCAACAGACTGCAAATCAAGACCAAGTGAAGTAGTTTTTCCCTCAGCATGCTTAACTGAACTTGCAACCTCCATTTGCATAGAGCAATCCTTCTTGTCCTTTGTTAGTTGCCCAGATATGGACAGAGGAACTTTCCCTTTGACAGCAAACAATCTTTCGACATTAAGTCCCTCATAACCAACATCATGGTCCCAACCCTGGGTTTCCAACACAGGTCTCACAAGCCATTCACTTGGTGTATCCAGAAAACGATAACGATGGCTAGGATTATCTGAATCAAAAGATGAGGGCAGTACCATGTCAGGCATAGGCACTGCAACATTGGTTGGAGTATTAGGATCATCTTCGGAGTTGCTGTTGTTAAAATCATTTGCTCGAGTGCTGGCTTCTGCTGCCATTTTCTTCATCAACTTACGCCGCATCCTTTCCTCTTTCAGCTGTTTTCTGTAGAACAACTTCTCTCTGTAATCTAACTCCTCAAGATATGCCTTCTGCTGTGCCTTATTCAGCTTGGAAAGCTGAGCTTTTGTGAGGCGCTTGAAAGGAGGCAAATCGTCATAATCTGAATCATCATCTGAATCACAATCATCTGCTGAATCATCTTCAAGATCATCATCATCACCAAACTGCTCCTCTGGTAACTTCAGTGGGGCCCGAGACTGAAGAAGGGAAGAGAGGAGGAAAGGCAGCGGAGGAATCCTCGTACGAGAAAGTTTACCAACTGGATTACTATCCTGCAACTTGAGGAGTACATTAGCCTCTGCTAATACCTTCGAAGCAAAACAAAGAAGCAGCAGCTGTGGCTTCCAGACCTGTCCATTTGGTAAAACCCGCTGTCCAGCCCTGTTTGTCCTGCACGCTGCGTGATTTTCCACCAGGGATACTGGATTCATAAGACGGATATCACCAGCAGCTTGCCTTATAGCTTGCTGCACTACATGAGACCTCTGGGTGACAAACATCTCATAGCTCAGAGGAATTCCATTAAGCCCATCTGGTGGCGCAGATGCAGCATGAGTTAGCACGACAATGGCATTGAACCAGACTGATGCTCCAAACACTTTTGTGATGGTTTGCAACAGAGGGACATCACCATTGTCCCTGCTCTGCATATCCAATCTGTCAAAATAAAGAACAATATCGGGAGGGTTTTTGCTAATAAGCCTCTTCACAGAGTTGAGAACCTTCTGGTTGTGGTGTTGTTCTAAAGATGAGCATGAAAGTCCAGGTGTATCAATCACTTTTACTCTGATTCCCTCAACTGTACCAACCACTTCTTGAACCTTTCTAGTACTGAAATCAAAAGCATTTGTATCCAACCTGGTATCATCAAAAATCGAATTAATGGTAGCACTCTTACCAACCCCAGTTTTACCAAGAACCAAGATGGTGCATGAAAAATCAAGGGGCTCATTTCCAGCAGCTTCAAGACGTTCTGCCATCTCTCTTGCCCGGTCAAAGCTAAATGACCCATTAGCAGTCGTTCTTCTAAGTTGTTCTGCCAGTCCAAGGCGGTACAGAACCTGTGAAACAACCATATTATGAGGCGTTTGCCCGAACCTGTGAGCAAGACGTAAAAACTTAACCCGGATCATCTGAAGCTTCTCATGAATTTCATCATTCTCATCTCCATCATCCTCAGCAGACTCAGTAGCCGACTGGCTTCCCCTATCCAAAGAGGCGGATCCATTGAAGCGGACCTGTTGAACAGGACGAGCAGGAGGCTGCAACAAGGAAGATGACGAACCAAGCCCAGCAGGACGAGATGGCAACGAGGGACCATTGGAACGACCAGAAACAGCGCTATTAGATTGTGCAGGAGTAGAACTACTGCTTGTGGATTGTGCAGGAGGTGCAGAGGTAGCTGTATTCTCATCATCTGAGGAGCTCAAACCGTCCAATTCCTCAACGACAACAGCAGGCTCAGCTGAAGATTTCATGTCCTTCTCTAACCTCTTCCCCTTTGTACGATCAGCCAAAACAGCTGCAGTCACATACTCCCTGATCGCTTGCCCCATTGCATTCTCATCTGCACTCTCCTGATTCACATCACTGGCAATGCTTTCCTCGATGTCGATCTCGGCACGAGGACTGGCCTCATCCCACTTCTCCGCGGCACGCTGCCCGGTCTCCAGCACCACTCTGGTGTTCGGCGTCACCACTGGCTGGTGATCGCCGGCCAGCGGCGTCCCGGCCGCGCCCGACTCCACGGCACCGCCTCCCGGGCCCCGATTTTCTTCCCCAACCTCATCCCCGTCACCATCCTGCGCCGCAACCGCATCGTCCCCGCCCTCCACCACCACGTCAACACCGCCCTCCTCCTCCGCCGCCACTATCTTCACGGCGGATTCCTCCGCCTCGGGGACTCCGCCGTTCTCGCCCGCCCGATCCTCCGGGCGCCCCCCGCCGACGACGCCGCCGTTCTCCATGTAAGCACACCCGACGGCGCGGGAGCGAAACCCTAGTCCGACACGAAGAGAAAACGGGACGGATCAAACGACAGCAACAGGAGGAAAAAACAAACGAACAAACGTACAATTACAAGCGAACAGAGACTGAACAATCGAAGAAAAAAGAAGCGAAGATGTGGTCGACGGATCCGGAGGGAGATGGTGGGCACCAACCTGCGAGGAGGCGGAGGCGGTGATGGCGGCGGCGAGGTAGATGAGATCGCCTCGCGCGGCGAGGCCCCGGCCAGGAAAAGGAGGGAGAGGAGTATGGTCAGGTCAGGGTCAGGTCCTGGGGTTGCGGGGCTGCGCCTACAGCTACAGAGAGAAGTCGCGAAGGCCGGATGGATGCCTCCGCCGTTTTTGCTGGGCTAGGCTAAAACCCTGCAGATCTGCTGTGAGGCCGGTTTTACCAGTGGCCTGCAGCAAAAGGCAGCTAGTTTACGGGCCCGGCTTTTTCTAAAGTAAATTTGGGCCCGTTAATTCAGAGAGAAGGACCGAATAAAAATTTTAATTTGCTATCTGAAAACGGGCTTGGAACTTCAATTAGGGCTAATTTGGAAGGTCATGGCTGATTAGCCCCGCGAAGAGGAATAACCTCAATGGGGATTATATGGACTTCGCAATCCCCCTCCACCAGCAGAGCAGTGCTGCCCCCTCCCCCGTCGCTGTTTGGAGAGACAGGGCAGGGGCAGGGCAGTCCTGAGCTCCTGACGCAGGGCGCCAATACCAACACATGCTCTCTTTTTTAAAAAAAAAGATACCAACCAATAATACATGCCATACAGAGCATCACTTTTATCTTGCACATGAGCAAACCATCAGATAGCAATGTACATGAGCAGCTCATTTGAGATGGCATGCAGATAAAGAAGCAAGATCTACCACCAAATCATCAGGCCATTGCAATGGTACACCGTATGTCTACAGCAAGTCATTTGACCACAAATTGAAAAAAAAAACATTTCCATAACTGGAAGACAAATGAGCACAACATTGCCTCCAAAGAGTTATCATACAGAACTTCAGTCCTACATAACCCTTCTTGCCCTAGATGATGCATAAGAATTGATGGCTACTACACTACACAATATCATATGGTAAAGCACATGGCGTTTTCTTCATACCACCGTTGTCAGAGATTTGCCCGAGGAAACCTATAAATCAGAGGTTTTGAACACAAGTTAGTCAAGAGAATTCAAAAAAAATACAAACTGGTATTTTAATCAGAATAACTTGTCATATTGAATGTTATGGAAGAAAGGTATAAATCGAGCGTCTGATGCAATCTTCACGTGCTGAAGATTTCGACTGCACTGGAACCCAAAAAATAAAGCAAAGGAGAACAATCGAATGCAGTCAATAACTTTTTTCCTTTCTTTCAGGTATCGCATATCATATCTGAATGAATAAGCAAAACCAGCACAACTGCTAGCTAGCAGCAGTTCTGGAACCAACAATCATTCATTGAGCTGTTGCTTTCAAAGAGATAGTACATGAACAATCAAACAAATCCATTAATCAGTGGTTAACATAATCAGTTCTAAGAAAATGAAAAAAGAAAACAGACTCAAGCTGCAGTTTCATATCTGAACCTGGCTCATTAGGCTAAAAAATTGTGGAACAAACAGGTTGCTGCAACGCACAACTTCTCTATTGTAGATTAAACCTTTTCTACCATTCACATAAACACAACTGGGCAGATAGCATATTACCAATGGGCTTCCAAACAAAGTTTGAACTTAATTCAAGGAAGAAAAAATAACATGTTGCTATCTACAAATGTTGGTGAAAGAACCTGCTGGGTAAAGTACCAATGTTGGAGAAAGAACCTGCTGGGTAAAGATGTTGCTCTTTCGGGTGTCATGTACAGGACGTGGAATCTGCCATTCTCAGCATCTCCTTGTAGTTAGCTAGTACCTGATAGGATCGGACATAACCAAGGCATACTGTAATGACAGTACCTGATTAGAGAAGCGATGTCCTCGACAAGCTAGTCAATCCCTCAAGAATCCCCTCGTTGCTGTGATCCCTAAGACATCTACAATTAGATAAATAATAAAAGATCATGACAATTGTGCACAAGGTAATATTAGGCAAAAATGAAACACCAGTTCTGCAGATAACTTATAGCTGTAGCGTCTAATGACTTTTTAGAATAATATAGGAAGTGCTGGCAATGGTCTAAAACAAATCAATTGATGCAAATATATACCCATATGTGAAAAACAACAATGTACTGAAGGAAGTCACAACACCTCATTCAAATAGCGTACAGTGTAAGCAAAATTTGTTTCACTGATGAAAAAGAGTTGTTTAACTACTTGCTGCAAATTTCAGTTTTTCTACCTGCTACCTCTCTCTTGGCTGAAACCAATGCTCTCTTTTTCTTTGTTTCTTCACATATGCAAAATTGGTGCAAAGTTTGCAGTTGTACCTCAAATCCTGATCTGGTCAGAGACACTACGGCTGTACCTCAAATGAGCTTACAAAACATGTTTTGTGACTAGCATTACAAAGGTGCTACTAGGTTTGTTCTGACGAAGACCACAAATTGTAAAAAAGCACAAGCAAATATTTCATTGACGAGCAAACAGCAAAAATCTCCCTCCCATTTGCCTTCCTCAAACTCCTGTGCTCTGTAAACAGCAAATATCTGAGAACAATTGCAAAGACCATGCGAGATAAACTCCGGAGGAGAGATGGCGTAGAAGACGACCTTTGAGAGCTGGAACTGCCGGAGTGGTAGATGAGGAAGTCGAGGTGGAGGTGCATTGGTGAGTGATGCCGACGTGGAGATGTCCCTGTAGATCGAGATGGGGAGGGGAGCGGCGATATTGCAGTCACCTGGACGGAGATGGCTGAGGCGAGCGACGGTGTTGTAGACGGGAATGCGGAGCGGATGTGTCGCAGGTCGAGATGTCCACGGCGGCGTTCAATAGCACAATATCTTGATGCCAACTAGGAATCAGGAGAGACAAAAATTAGTCTGCAACTCTGCATATACATCCTGATGATAGTGAAGGACCGATGCAACATCGGTGGTCAATGAAAAGGTTGGATAATATTCATATATCTTCACATCTTACTGAAATGATAATTGAAACAAGAAAAAAAAAGCAATAATAAGGTATGCATACTTAACAGTGAATTCGGGAACATGATCTAGTCTGAAAAAGGTTTACACGATGAACATTGGTGAGGCTTGAGGAAGTGAATTCGGGAAATACCAGGGAAATTTAGCCTGGGAACGGAATTCGCGTGGAGAGCCCACACAGGGAAATCACAGGAACCCGGCGGGATTTTCTGTTCCCAAAGGAGCCCTTAGGGTTTTGCAATTAAGATTACCACAAATGGAGTTTCGAGGGTGACCAAAATGCTTGCCTTGGCACTTTCTTTTATTGCTCTGTAGACCTGAAGCCAGGTGATTTCTGCATCCCAAAACACAGTCTGATTATGTATGCTACTCTTCCATATTGGTCGGCAATAACCCTGACGGATCCTACTTTGCGAATGGGAAAGGAAAGGGAAAAAGGAGTGGCAACTGGGAAAAGCAAAAGGAAGATAAAGGAAAGAGGGAGAAGGAAACCAAGAAAGAGAGCTCATCGGTTTGTCCGTTTCCGTCGAGCCGCGCGCCTGACACGTTGGAGGCTAACAGTGGTCCCACGTGTAAGGGAAGATCAATATGGTGTAGGGCCCACGCCATTGCCGCGCGAGTTAGGGGGCATTTGATATCATGTTAAACTTTAACGCTGTCACATCGGATGTTCCGATGCTAATTAGGAGGATTTAAATATGAGTTAATTACAAAACTAATAGCAGAACTCCTAGGCTAAATCGCGAGACAGATCTATTAAACCTAATTAGTCTATCATTAGTGAATGGTTACTGTAGCACCACTTGTCAAATCATAGACTAATTAGGCTTAATAGATTCGTCTCGCGATTTAGCCTAGGGGTTGTGCAATTAATTTTGTAATTAGCTTATATTTAATACTCCTAATTAGTGTCAAATATCTGATAGACAGGGACTAAAGTTTAGCCCTATCTCCCAAACACCTCCTTCCTCGACGTATCCCTCCCTCTGTTCCCAACTTCGATGGCTTTGAGAATTGATGAACGAAGACAGAGAGGGTTGTGGCCTCGTGGGGCTGAGGTGTCGCCTACCTTGCACGCATCACAGAATCAGTGAATCACACACGAAACAGGCAAAGAGAACACTGAACACACATAATATAAGGGTTTCCTAACCGAAGCCAGAGCTATTTTAGCGTCACATATGTTGTTCGTCTTATTCGGTTACCCCCCACCTAACACACTGTATACAAGCCTGCAAAAGGGTATATATGGCCACGAAATCTGAAGCTGGCACTAGCAAGTGCAGTTCACCGGTGGGGAAACAAAAATCGAAGTGCAACAGCGTCACGAGAATCCGTGCTGCCGCCGCCGCCTCATCGTGTAGTCTTGGATCACGGCGCCAAGCGCGAAATTCGGCGCGAGCTCACGGTGCGCGGTCACGGGGGACGCGTCGTTCCTTCCGTCGAGCCAGCCTCTGATGGCGCCGGCCTCGTACGTGAACCCGTCCGCTGCAACGTGAGGGTCCCTCATGGGCTCCTGCAAAAATCAACGGAACCATCTTCAGAGTTCAGAAACTCTGTTGCAAAGTGCCACAGATTATTCCAGATCGACATGCAGGTTGTCACAATTCAGAAATCATCTGAAGTGATGTGCCTTTGCAGTGTTGTGTTATGAGGATGCAGTCACCTGAAGGATGGGGCAGAGGAAGTAGGAAGGGACGCACTCTTCGTCGTACGGTGACTGTATGACCGACGACGGCGAGAATGCGGTCAGCTTGCTTTGGCTGAGCAGGGCCTGCAGTTCTCTGCCACCAGCGTCAAGATCAGTCTGTATGCGGACATGCTCCTTTTGTGGTTCAGTGTCTTGACCAGCTGTTCCGAGGACGTCATCCATGCCGAGGATGCGCCATTCGAAGGTCAATTCCTCTGACATTGCCTCTTGGAGTTCGTCAGGGAATGTGTTCTGCTCATCCATGGGCAGGTGGTTTGCTTGTTTTAACTGAGCGATTTCCCAGTTTGCTCTTGCAAGAGCCTCTTCAAGCTCTTCGCGCTTCCTCACCTCCTCCAAGTACAACTCCTGGTATTCATTTGCCTGGAAGATTCAAAGTTCTGATCAAAATCTAAAAAAATATATGCAACTAGAATAGCTTATTTCTCAATGAATTGGTATATAATCATATAGAACAAGGAACTATACTTTCTGAAGAGCTGAAACCACTTCGTCGTCTGCCTTTAGGCGCCTAGAAGATTCGTTTAGAGCTCTCTTCATCAAGTTCTCAGCTGCTATGCATGCCTCTTTGAGCTCATCATATAACCCCAATTCCGACTGAATGTCATCCTACACAACAGCGGTAGAAAATAAAAAATATAAGCTCATCGTAATCTTCAGAACCAGGAGATGCCCTTGCATTCTCTCCGTCACGCACCTCTTTCTGGTAAGGTATTAACTGCAGAGCTTGGTGATCAAAATCAGGAAGCAAAGGTGTAGCTGATGGTGCAGGCTCCACTTCCTTGCCCCTATCATAGAAAACTTGATCAGAAATTTGGGAGTCCCTAACTCATTAGATACCAGATATCCAAAAGTTACAGCTCAGACTGTACCTGGTACATATTAGATGTCCCTTACAAGTAAACCAAATCTTGCATGACGGATCAGCTCTCTGCATAATTTCTGTTGCTGTCCTAGACTTAGGTTTGTCCATTTTTCTGAAACCAACGTTGACAGATATAGTTTTGATACATGCTGGCTTTACAACTTCCTAAGTTTACCAGAAACAGAATTTAAATTTGAAAAAAAAACAGGATTTAGTTATGTCAGATTTACCTTGAGTATTGCCTGTCTGCAGCAGCTGAAATAACTAGCCTAGTGACTCTATGCAGGCCAATAAGTTCAACCAGACCAGCTACCACATCTTCCTTCTCAAAAACTAGTTTCTCACATCTTACCTGAAAATTGAAATTTACAAAACATTAGGGACCTCAGCCACCCTGTCCCATTTGACCTAATGCTAATTTTGAAGCTGTCAACTGCAAGCCAAAACCACATGGAGAAGGATAAATGTACAAGAATATGACACATCGGCACAGTATATATACATGAACTTGAGGAAGAACCAAAATAGCACCTTCATTTTCGAGCACTGATGAACATAGCCGTCTAGCTGTTTGTTCGCCTTTTCACGTTCCATCCTTCTGAACAGTTTCACTTGCTCCGGGCTCAGTTTACTAGAATGAAATTTGACTCCCACTGACATAAAAAAGATAGAATTAATAAAATTATCTAACCACATCAGGCACATGTCGAATTAAAATCTCTGCAGCAGTTACAGGTACAGTTCGCAACATTCCATAAAAGAAATCATAGATTAGTTTTATCCTAAAGGCAAGGTAACGTTATTGTTCCCAGCTTACAGGAAGAGTTAGGCAGATGGCTAGGCTGACACTTCTTTTACCTTCACAGTCCAATATTTCACTAGCATATATTCTATTTAATCTGATATGATACTACTATAATTTTGGATTGCACATGATTCACCTTATTGGTACACGAGTGAGCAAACTGCAGGAGTTGGCCCACAACACATCATGATCAATTCATGGTGGCCGGTGGCCTCAAATTCTAGTGGCCATAAGCCCACAATCATCGAACAAGTATTTGCAAATTCCTTCAGCAACAGAACAGAGCATATAAGATCAAGAGACACGTACTCACTGGAATCATCTGCGGCGGAACATGCACATGTGTAATCACAACGGTGGCTCCGCTGCTACCGAAATGGCTGAGAACCCACGACAGCGTGGACTGCCCCGCCTTGAACTCAGCCGGCAGCGCAACGAACACCTTCTCCGTCGCTGCCGCCATCCTCTTCGCAGAGTTTGCCGTGAAGCCTTGGTTTAAAAGATCCCCTTGTATGGTGGCATAAGAAACACGCAGACGTTGGACTTACGATACAAGAGACTATGGACGCGGGACAGTGACACCATGTGAGGAGGAAGCCAACAGCAAGCGACAGTGACATACAGAGGTGGCAAGGAGGAAGTTCCCAAGCTACCTGCAGTTCTGAACTCAGTGTGATCACTTGTCACATCAGACCAAAAAATTCTCGTTTCATAATGCCCTGTTCAGTTGACTGACTCATCCAGTCATCTATGAAATATTTTGATGGCTCAAGTTTCAACTCATTGAGAGTAAAGCACACGGCATGAAGCTATGAAATAGGAAGCATCAATAAAGAAAACTAAAAGGAAATACTGCTATTAAATACATGATCAGATGGACATGTTGGAATATCTGGTGCTAGAATATTTAATTACATAAAATTGTACATGTAGAATGGCAGAATATCAGTCTTGTATAATCTTAAAAGTCAGAAGATTTGCTACAGAGGCCGAGAGTGCACATAGATAAGAAGCAATCATGCAATAAACAAGCCTTATCATATCACTGAAACTTCAACACAAAACATTTACCAGATTAAAAAGGCCAGCTGTTACTTTACTAGGATCAAAATAGTCCACATAGTATGTGGAGCTGATTTTTTGAGACGCAGCATAGACCCAGCGTTTTTTATAACCAGAATAAACAACATCGTGATAGAGTGCAATAGGACACATGGCTGGTGTATAATGAACGTACAGGCACTGCAAACTACTATTCATGAGCTTATATTAAGCATGAGCATATTTTAAGAGTGCAGATGATTTAATAATGTAGCACAAAAGGTA
Organism: Setaria viridis; assembly: GCF_005286985.2. Lineage (NCBI taxonomy): Eukaryota > Viridiplantae > Streptophyta > Magnoliopsida > Poales > Poaceae > Setaria > Setaria viridis. The sequence goes on along the minus strand of NC_048271.2, from coordinate 37,543,400 downwards.
GGCACAGAATAAGAGCTACCAGGAGCCGAAACTCTATCTGAGATAGATCACCAATAAAGATAGATTGACTAAAAAGAGTGATAGTTATAGCTATGAATAATTTAGACAAACTGTCAACTAAAAAAAGGAAACAATCTAGATGAATTGTCAACTAAAAGGCATTCTGTAAAACTCAGTCTAGATGGCAAGATAACTTCCAAAAGATCTTATATTCGCTGCCATTGGACATGCTGTTTTGAAATTGTGACGCCAGAAAGCCCTTACACTCTGTTTTGAAACCAGGAAGCTTCACCAATCCGCCATCACAGCAACCACAATTTACTGGACGGGAAGTTCCATGGACCATCTGGTCATCTACATAAGTATGGCAGTACAACAGAATAACTGATAAGCTAGTTTTTTGTTAGCTGTTAGCACTTTGGTTAGAAAACTTGGCACTTGCAGAAGTAATTTTCTTGCAGGGCTCAGATAGCCTATCTTTGAAAAGCACATCCTAGTAAAACTGGGAATCTGATGTTGCTCCTTGTGTAGATAAACACGACTCAACTATCTTGACTAAATCAAAATCAGTGGCTTTCTGGTAACCTGTGACAACAAAGAGAGCAAGATAATAAATTGGTGGTTTTCATGTGAGTTATTTTATACAAATCAGTATAGGTGAAACTCACATATAATCTGCATGTGAAATCACTAAATGCGAGGTTGTTATCAGGAATTCAAGTTCCAAAAATTAATAGGTTATGATTTCTGGGGGGGGGGGGGGGGGGGGGGGGGGGGGGGAGGGGGGGGGGGTTCAGTGAGCTTTTCTGTAATTGTGTATACTTGAAAAATGTTTGAAAGGGCTCAACCATCTAGCAATAACTCTAAACTCACAAGAAGAAGACCTAGTAACCAGTGATTTAGAACAAACATACCGCCAAGGGAATTCTGAGGTGTCTATTCCAGCTCGATGCAATTGATCAACGTATTGTAATGCTTCTCGGCACTCTTCCCTGTCATCAAAAAACTCACTTTTATCGCCTTCAATCTGATAGGTGTCATTCCCTTTGCCAGTGATAACCTGAAGGGACAAGCATAGCTGTCAGGATCATGATGAACCAAAAGGTGAACACTACTGCATTATAACTGGCATGGTTTAAAGAAATAAGATTACTTTCTCATCACAGAATTAATGTAGCACGATTACCACTTTCTAGATAGTGATGCAATAACAGTAACATAGGAGTAATTTACTTGTCCTTCCACTACTCATCTAACAGACAAAAGAAAGCATCTAGTGACTAATGAGACAGGGACTATATTTTTTAACTCCTGTATACATGATTATTAGTCTCAAAATTTCTTCACAACAGTGTTATTTGATCAGAGGCTCAGAGCTACAGAAATCTTCCTGATAATGGGAACCTTCGGAGAAAACGTACCACCACATCTCCTTGTTCTCCCATTGCAACAGCAGCTCGTACTGCAACTCTTCTAATATCATGTAGGAAGAGCCTATGTCCATTTGGAAGGGGTGGGTAATAATCGTTAGTACCATATTTCAAGTATTCTTCCATGGTCCAGCCTACACCCGCCAACATATCATCCAGGATATCCACTGCTCAGAATAGAATAACAAATTTGTGAGAAATTCAGCACAGTTATGAATTTACCTGACATATGATCTAAATATTAAATATTAATTGCGAATCATACATGGATCTTCATTTGCAGGATTGTCTGATGTCAACATGACAACATCACTTTTATCAGCCGCAACCTTTGTCATAACTGGCCTCTTCCCTCTTTCTTTCTCACCGCAACATCCAACAACTAAATAGAACAGCATAGCAGGAGGTTCAGTTCAAATACTATAAACAGAATAAATATGACACCACACACAACTAATCAACAATTCAAGACTGATACAACTCTCTGTAGGCAGTGTGCATTGTTAACAATAGCTGCAAGAGAAATTATCATACCAGTGATGATCCGGCGTGGGCCCAGCTCCCTTACACCATCCAGAAGCCTCGACAGAGCCTCTGGTGTCCTCGCGTGATCAACGATCACCCCAAATGCTTGCTCCTCATCAATTAGCTCACACTGGCCTGGGATAGCATCCACCTCTTCTATGCCCCTGACTATGTCCTCCAGTGGTGCGCCCACTGCAATGCCAACTGCCACAGTTGCAAGGATGTTGTAAATGTTGGCCCTTCCAAGCAGCCCTGAGGATATCTCAAGGATCCCATGCGGTGTCTGTACCAAAACCTCCGTTTCAAACAGGGAAAGCTGGTATTTGAGAGTGTACACATCAGCCTTCTTGTTCTCAAACGAATATGTCACCACCGGGACATCAAGCCCCCCTTGTGCAGCGAAGAATGGGGCAGTTGGATCATCAATGTTCACCACTTTACGATGGCGCTCAGGGTCCACCATTCTGGAGAACAGAGAGGCCATGCTGCCCATATACTCCTCATAGGTCATGCCATCCTCCCCATCAGTGTGCTTAACATTAGTCAGCACAGCAATATCATAATCTATCTCACTGTCCACTCCAGATGGAGGCATCTCATCAGTGGCTGTCTCCAACACAACTGCCTCAGCACCATTGTGTAACATTGTTGCCATCAGCTTCTGCACAGCAATGGGGTCACCAGATGCATCAGGTCGTGCATCAAGCTTGTTGCTGCCGAAAGCATAGGCTCCAAGAACGCCCACCATGCCGGTCCTCACCCCCATGGCCTCGTACATTGCTTTGACGAGGTGAGTTGTGGTAGTGACGCCATCCGTGCCAGTGACACCTATCACAGCCATGTCCGTGGACGGCCGCCTGTAGAGGCAGGCAGGGAGCACGCGGAGCGCGGCCGCAATGTCGTCCACAATGACCAGCGCGCGGCAGGCAAGGGTGCCCTCAATGTTGACGTCCTGATCGGCTACGACGGCAACGGCCCCTCGTTTGTCGGCCTCGGTCAGGCCCGCGAGCCCCTCCTCTCCCACGCACACAAAGAGGTCACCCGCGGCCACGAGGCTGGCGTCGTGCTGCACCCCCGCAAGCGCGACATCCTGGTCGCCCGTCACCGCCACCGGGACGAGCTTGCTCTCATCGAGGAGCTCGGCAAGCGTCATGCGGAAAGCTGGCTGCCGAATCCTGGCCCCCTCGAGGCCGAGCTCCTCGGTCACATCAAAGCCTTCCTCATCCTCGTCGAGCGGCAAGCCATCGTCTCCATCCTCGTCCTCGGCCCCCTCCGCCTCCTCGTCCTCCTCATCCGCCACGGACACAACACTGAGTCCCTGCAGCTTCCGAATCTCGTCGAGGTCGATCACCTCCTCGGGGGAGAGCTCGTCGGCGAGAACCTCGTCCTCGGGCTGCGACTGCGACGACGACGGCGGCGAAGCAGGAGACGGCTTGATGAGCCCGCGCCGCGTGAACTCCTCCCTCTTCTCTGCGATGGCGCGGTCGATCTCGTCGAAGAACTCGTCGTCGGGGTCGTAGCTCCCGCCGCCAGCGCCGCCGGCCTCGGATGGGGACGAGAAGAGCGGGTGGTCCGGGGTGATCTCGGGCTGCCGGCTCCGGGCGCGCTCGACGCTGCGCGCAAGCTGGTCGTAGCGGTTGAGGCCGTGGGACGAATCCTCCGCGGCCTCCGGGGGCTCGTCGTCCGCGGTTGGCGGGCGGAACCGTCGCGCGGCCGCGGCGGCGAGGCGCAGAGGGAGGCGGCGCGGGGCCGGCGGGGCCAGGGTTCTGGGAGGAGGGGGGCGGCACGCGGAGGGGAAGGGGAGGCGGAAGGCGAGGGGGGCCGTGGCCATGGGAGGCTGGCTGGGGGTTAGTGCTTGCTGGCACACTGTGTTGGTGGGGGGTTTTGGATTGGGGGACTGGGAAGAAGAAGAAGAAAGAGGGGATGAGGTAGCGGGTGGTGTGGCCGTGTGGGGTTTGTTTGCGTTCCCGAGCTGCTGCTGCTGCTGCTGGGCTGAGTTTTGAAATTTTGTGACTTGGATGTTGGTGGACTGTGGACCTGTGAGCTTTGGGCTGGGCTAAATAATTTGAATTTTTTATATTATATATTTTTTATTTTAATATTTTTAAAAATATATGTCCTAATAAAAAAATTGAAAATCTATTCGCATATGGCCGTTTCAATAGCCAACTGAAACGGCGGAATATATGTTAGGCCCACCTTATCTCCAGTTAAATCAACGGAATTTATATGAAAGTTGTAGGTATCGATGAGATCTACTATAGTTCAAACTTTTTATTTGGAATCATTTTGCTCAAATAACCGACATAAAGTTTGGATCTAAAATTTGAATTTTAAATCTGAACATTGTGTCGAATTTTAAATATGAACATTGTGTCAATTATTTGAGCACTTCAAATAACAAAAGTTTGAACTTCAAAGTTGTAGATCTCGTCGAGATCTACAATTTCTATATAAAATTAATTTTCATCTAAATCCGTATGAAAAAGTTATGATTTTTATAAGATGTGCTGCCCAGATAAGGAAAATTCCGCCAATTCAACTCGTGATAGGCTGGGTCCAATGCATATTCCACCGTTTCAGTTGTCTATTTGCAATTTTTTTATTAAAATATATTTTATGTAAAATACTGAAATAAAAATAAAAAAATCCTATAATTTTTTAAAAATAGGTTCACTCTAGTCCAATTATAGGCATGAATTCTCACTTGGATGAACCAGTTTAAAAAGATTTTCTTTTTGATAAGGACTAGCTTAAAAAGGTTTTCTTTTTGATAAGGATCAGCTTCAAAAGTCTATAATTTTATATGCTCATACTGAGGACTATTTGGACGTGGATATGAAATAGACAGCATGAATTTATTCTAGGACTTAACCGCGTGCTATTTTTTCAATGGTAGACAGCTCATCAACAGCGAGGTGCTAGCAGTGATTTCGTCAATCTCAAGTATTTGTCGGCTTAGTTTTTCGAAAGTGCTCATAGGGTTGGGTTGCGGGCGTGTGTTCGTAAAGCGAGTATACGTACGTGTATATGAGTGTATGCATCTGTACTATATGATTCTAAAAAATGCATAATTATTTTGTTGTCCAAGCAACTTTAAAACAGTGGCCATCATACATGAAACGATAAATATGCGTAATTATTTTGTTGTCCAAGCAATTTTAAAACAGCGGCAATCCTACGTGACACGATACCATATATGGCTAACAGGAGGAATTCTTGATGCTTCTCAGTCCCAAGGCACGGCAGCCACAAACACAGGAAAGCGCGAGCTCATGGGCCCATCCGCAAGAAACCAATGTGGATAAAACGTTTTCAGCTGCTGTACTACTTGGCACCCCTCTAATTCGGTAACCAATGGTCCACACATCCGGACCCAAATCTAGCCACTGCGCCGTGGGCCCATACAAAGGAGGGCCCCGTAGGTCGGTCAGAGATACCCTGATCAGGTGAGCGTGCAGATCACTATCCGTGCTGTTAACCCATTTGGCCTCGCGAAAAGCAATTCCAGCACCGATTTGGACGTCGTCTCCTTCCTCCCCTCGCCCCCCTTCCGCTGCCGTCCCAGCCGCCGCCGCCGCGGCGAAACCCTAGACCCCACTGGGAAAGCCCACGCGGGTCGCACTGCGGTAGCTTCTCTGTAGATGGAGTACGGCGTCGCCTCTCACGGCGCCCTCCTCGCCGCAGCGCCTCTCGCGGGCCGGCGGCTGCGCCTACCCCTCTCGCCGTCACCACCACCGCCGTCCATCCAGGTCGTTTTTGTACTCGTATCTGTGTTGTGCTTTATGCACTGAGATGCTTTTTTCTTTTAGTGGTGTGGATTCGTCGAATCTGGCGATCGATCGGGAGTGGAAAAGTGGGGAATTTTGGGATAAGAGGAATATGATGTGTCATTGTAGTGTTCACTTCTTTATGCCCATGTGTCCAATAATGTAACATGTGGTGCTTCCTGGTGCAGATTCAGAATCGTCTTTATTCCATATCGTCACTCCCACTGAAGGCTAGGCCAGTGAGAAGATGCGGAGCTTCTCTAGCAAGTAACTATTCGTACGTGGTCTCCACTGCAAACTGCATGTGCTCATTGTGGCGATTTGCTTGCGCTGAATTATCCACGATGTTTTGTTGGTGTCTCGTTTAAGTAATAACCTTATGATACCATACTCTTACTGCTTAGCAGGCAAACATCTGAAATAGTTGATTTGGACTGGGAGAACCTTGGTTTTGGGATTGTCCAAACTGACTATATGTATGTTGCAAAATGTGGGACGGACGGGAACTTTGCCGAGGGTGAAATGGTGCCATTTGGACCCATATCACTGAACCCATCTTCTGGAGTCCTAAATTATGGACAGGTTAGTAAGTGATATAGAACTTTTTGCTTCACAAATTCTGATTAGTTGTCAAATATGGAAAAAAGGGCCTTTTGAAGGCATAAATACTCTATGGTTGCAGTAAATTGATGTTGATAATTTGGTTCGTAGGGATTGTTTGAGGGCCTAAAAGCATATAGGAAACCTGATGGGTCCATCTTATTATTTCGCCCGGAGGAAAATGCTTTGAGGATGCAAACTGGTGCCGAGAGGATGTGCATGCCTGCACCTTCTGTCGAGCAATTTGTTGATGCTGTAAAGCAAACCGTTCTAGCAAATAAGAGATGGGTGAGTTCACTGCTAGAAAGTCTGGGTACTTTTGTAGTGCTATTCCCATTACTTATGCTCATGTTTTAATTGGTTCTTGAATATCTTCTAAACTTTCAGGTGCCTCCTACTGGTAAAGGTTCTTTGTATATTAGACCCCTGCTTATGGGAAGTGGGGCTGTTCTTGGTCTTGCACCTGCTCCTGAGTATACATTCATTATATTTGTCTCTCCTGTTGGCAACTACTTTAAGGTTGGTAGAGTCCTTTTAGACACATGCTTCCACTATTTTCTTTAGATATTCTTTGTAAATAAATAATTGTTAGATTCTAGTGACATATACTTACAAACTGTGTGCTATGTGTCCTGTGACACTGCATTAGGGAGTAGAAGTTATTCAGAAACCAGAATTATGGTTATTGTGGTACTTTTGTAGGTCGATAACCTATGAAATTATCGATGAATCAAACTGAGTGTTTATTAAAAACATTACCTGGTTTTCTGCAGGAAGGTTTAGCACCGATAAATTTGATAGTTGAAGACAAGTTCCATCGTGCCACTCCTGGTGGAACTGGTGGTGTGAAGACTATTGGAAATTATGCTTCGGTAATTCTGCTTTAGTACTTTGTTGCACAAGTAATTGAAGCTGCAGGACTACTAATTTTGAGCTTTGCTGTCTGATATTTCTCTTGCTTACCTACTACTGTGATTATTTTGTGCTTCAAATATTCAAACACAAAAGAAGATGTTCTTGAGGTGATTCAATAGAATATGTAATAAGAAGAATTCTTAAGAATATAAATGATCTCTACCATGTTGTGAAATGATAAAAGCCAAAGCTCAGATGGAATACTATCATGGACTAATGGAGAATTCCAAAATGTGACATGTTGCAACCCATAATATGCATTCCATGCATCTTGACTATTGAAACCCATTGTATCCCTTTCTTTTTGGTAAAACTGTAGCCAGCCTCATGGATAATTGCTATCTACATTAAATATTGCTATTTTTCTATGCCACATTAAATATTCTTGTATTATTCACAGTGGCTTTAAATCATGTTTTCTTGTCATTGCATAGGTGTTGATGGCACAGAAAATTGCAAAGGAGAAAGGTTATTCTGATGTTCTCTACTTGGATGCTGTTCACAAAAAATATCTTGAAGAAGTTTCCTCATGTAATATTTTTGTTGTCAAGGTAGGACCGTAATATCTTCCACACCTTTTATTTTGGCTTGAAGCTTAATTTAGTAGGTGCACTAAGGGCTTTCGAGTTCTGCAAGCTACTAATAAATCAAGCTTGGTTATCAACCTATTAATTCAAAGATGGCTAATCTCACCCTAATATATGTCTGCAACATTAGATGGCTTGAAAGTCATAACCTTGTCATGAAACATGTCTTTAGGAGTAGGTTATTGGTAGCTGCATCTGTTGGTATCTCAAGCATGATCTTGTAGTAATGTAGGATAAGAGATTTTTGTGCCACATACTTTTTTCATCTAGAGCTCAGTCGACTGAACATTTTGACCTTCTACCATGCATAAGCCTTTTGTGGCTAATCACCTTATTGAAAACTAGAAGAATGTCTGTAACACATTGGTTGTAGATTGGTCTACGGCTAAGGTCTATTTTAAACAACAAAAAGATAAGGTTTCTCTTGCAAGAATGGTATGGCTGTTAAATAGTACGTAGTGATACCTGGTTGAGCTCTATCTGCTACCTAATAGATTTAGCCCTACTTGGCTGCTTAGCACATAGCAGTACTATATCGTCGCCTTACTAGTGACTGGTAAGCTATTGCTGCATGCTTTTAAATTTTCTGCTGACTTGATCAAGGATATTCAGCTCAACAAATTAATGGCCTACCTTATTTCTTGTCATGTTTGCACCAGGGCAATGTTATTTCTACTCCGGCAATAAAAGGAACAATATTACCTGGCATCACAAGGAAAAGTATAATAGATGTTGCTGTGAGCAAGGGCTTCCAGGTAAATTACTTGTCAATCCTATGGTTCCAAAAGCCTCTTTGCAGAATTTAAAAGAATTTTGCAAGGGTTAGGCTGTCTAGGAATTGAGATCTCCTAGGAATTCCCTTCCCCAGACACCACCTTGTGTGGGAGCTTTCATCACTGGGTATGCCTTTTTTTTAATCCAATGGTTAAAAAAATGAGCAGGTTAACTATCAGTGTACATGAGGATATCACTTGCCTGTTATTATAAACTTAAGTAACTTTGCTTGATAACTTAGCGCTAGTTTTGGATCCTAAGCAGTGAGCATAGTTTTTGGATCATAAGCTGTGAGCCTGGTTCCAAAAATGAGCTGGTTAACTATCAGTATACATGAGGATACCATTTGCCTGTTATTTTAAACTTCAGTTCCTTTGCTTGATAACTTAGCACTAGTTTTGGATCTTAAGCAGTGAGCACAGTAATGGATCATATGCAGTGAGCCTATAGGTGCTAACTAGGTGCCTATGTCATATGAATTGTCACTGAGAAGCATTGCGTATGTTCACAAATGTTTGGTGCAATCTTAATTTAATATATTCTCACTTCTTGGAAGGTTGAGGAGCGGCTGGTGTCAGTGGATGAATTGCTTGATGCTGATGAAATCTTCTGCACGGGAACTGCTGTTGTAGTGTCTCCTGTTGGGAGTATAACTTATCAAGGGAAAAGGTGAAACATATATATCTTTGCTTGAGACTTGAGAGCTCACTTGTTAATTGAAATGTATGTGTAGTTGCATCAAATTTAAATTGTTCCTAACAAAAAATTAGCTGACACCTATATCATGTATATCTGCTTAAATACATGAGACATACTATTAAATATGCCCCGTATGAACCTTATGGTGGGCAAACACCTCGGTAATAGTTGCTTTATGTTCTACTCCCAAGTATTCCTTTTATGATTAGTTCTTTATATCATATACAAGGAGTTTTAGTGCTAGGAATACTGGCCTTTCTGACCTAGTTTTTTCCTTGCATTCTTTGCCCCTTTTTTGTCGCTACATCCAATGGATTTCATCTTGCAGGGTGGAATATGGGCACCAAGGTGTTGGCGTAGTGTCTCAGCAGCTGTATACTTCGCTGACGAGTCTCCAGATGGGTCAAACAGAGGACTGGATGGGGTGGACTATGCAACTGAATTAGCATAAGACCATCACCATATTATAGAACCTGTGTTCCTCGCATAGATGGGTTCGCAAGGTCTCCATCTAGATGATATGGTCATGTGTAGTTCTGTAACCTTCAGTTTTGTAGCATCTATCGGAGTGCGGGCTCCTGCTGTATATTCCGTAGGTGTGGCGCATGGCGTCAGTTTATTTAAACTATAATTGCGTACCCTTGAGTTCTGTTTTTGGACTAGCATTGCAGTGGCATAAGAAGAATTATATACTGTGTAGTAACATTTGACATTCAAAAAGTCATAGCGCTCCACTTTTAGCAAACCTGTGTATACCATTCCATTGAGAACTGGAAGCAGACATTGTCCTCAACTGGAACGTTGTGACTACTGCCTAGAAGTCTTGAGCAAATTTAGCCCATCAAAAAGTTTGAGCAGACATTGTCCTATAGCCTATTTCAAGTCGGTCTGGGAGGGACTGGATAGACATTTTCAGTCGTTCTTAAAAATAATGCAATTCTTATTTAATATTAGTCATTTTTCAAAGTTTGATCAAGTTTATGAATAACTTGAGAAGGGTGTCAACATTTATAACATCAAAAAGTATCATTAAATTTATTATGAAATATATTTTCTTAGAATGTTTATTTGATATTATATAAATATTGATACTATTCTTTATAAATTTAGACAAGTTTAAAATGGTTTAATTTAAGATAAAATTATAGTTGCATTATTTTTAGACGGAGGGTATGTTTGGCCACGATGAAATTTTAAGTGATTTTGGTATAAATTAAGGGCATATTGGCAGAACTTCAAAGCTTTATTTAGATTAATTCTGTTAAATGATTCTCACGAATGAACTAAGATGTTGTGAACTGAATAGGTTCATATGTAGAGTTTATCCAAAATAATCGTTTTCAACTACATAATCAGAGAATCACTTCGTATAAAGGATCAGAGCAACAGGAGCTTTACCGAACATACCTTATCACGGATTCCCTACGCAGAACTATGGGCAGGCCCAAAATGATCTGCATCTTCCCAACTGGCGCGTGGCCCAGCTCCAGCAATGCTCACGGCCACCACCCTAAGGTCTCTACCGCTAGATCCTGCAGCGTTTATGATCTTGACGCGTCTCAACCAAACAGGCCTGCACATGTCGCATCAGAATTCAGAACTCAGAAGGATGGTGCCATATGTGCACGGTCGCCTGCCTCCGATCTCGGGCATGCCGCAATTGATGCCGCTCGGCACTTGCTCTCTCGCCCACCCACCGCACCAAACCGGCCACCGCCACGCACCATCTAGCAATATTAAGGAGCCATGCTTAACACCAACACCAAGCTATCCCCGCGATAAACTAACGCATCTCGAGCCGTGCGCGCGCCTCATGTGTCTCTGTTGTTTTCTTTTCTATATGGTGGCGTGTCATAACGGTATAGCATAATGGCATGATTGCCTTCATCAGGAGTCGTCAACATGTTGCGAGCACACGGAAGGTTAGCTGCTATAGTATTATTCTAATTCCCGCGGTTTGCTTCGCTAACAGAGCAGTGGTATGTTTGATTCGGTAAGTGGCATGAAGCGGATTCGGTAAGTGGCATGTTCGCTTCAGCTTATAAGCCAGCTGAAACGGCTGATTTGTTGTGAGAGGAAAATACTGTTTGGTGGCTGATAAGCCGGCTGAATAAGCTGAAGCGAACAGGCCCAAGGTTGCCCTTGGTTTGGGAATCGGGATGATCCCGATCCTACCTAACATGCTGACAAAAGCCACCGCGTTCCACGGCCCCATTCAACACGCGCGCAAAGGAGGGGAAAACCTGGCGGCCGAGAGGTAAAGGCAATAGTCAATAGAACGGAGGGTTACGGCGTTCGGCCATTTTACCTGTCACGGTATGCTGCCTGGCTGCCTTGCCGCGTCCAGGATGCGTCTAGGCAGGACTCGGGAGCCACGGGCATCATCACGTGACCACCCTTCCGGCCGACACTCATCCAACCTGCCGCGGAGCAATATAATAACGGTTTCATCGAAAGGCAGAAGACATTCGGAGCAAGTCCAAAGATTGTACTACCATTACCAAAAACCGGTAACAACATTTCACATCCACAAAAGCTGCAAATGCCACGAGAGATCACTGCAAAGACGGGCAAAAAAAAAAGAAGGTTGAGAAATGCTGACACTCGATTTTATCGGATACTGTAGAAAAGACGTTCCAAGACGCCGTCCCCCCCATGCCTCACGGGATGAGAAGAGCATCGGCAGTGCTCGAAAGTCGAAACGAAACCCAAAGCCAGACACGCTGATGGCGTGGCATGTATAGTCGATCGAAACCGAATCCAAGGGGACACTGCACTGCTGCCGCAGTACTGACGCCTGACGGCAACTGCGTGCTCTGTTTCTTGCATGGCAAGGAGTGGCGCGCGCTCATGATTCAGGGCCATATCCTATGCCCCGTATCCATGCAAGACAGACAGCCATGATGGCGCCTGTCTCAAGCACGCACGGAAATAAATTTGCCTTTTCTGACAATCTCTTTAACTGCCTTGTCACTCTGCAAGACACATGACCAGCTCAAACCAAATCAATAGCCAACAAGCAAAGAAGCTTTTACCATTTACGGTTGGATTCTTATGAAATTCGATCAAGGGGTCCAAAGTGTCTAAACACGGCCACTAATTTTATCCTCGCAACGTGTTCCCTTGTAAACTAAACACAACACCTCCACGAGGATCACGACAACTAATGAATAGCAGTGGTCAAAAGGTCTGATGCTAATTGCCACCAGCTGTCCTCTCAAGAGGCCTAAACACCCCCGGCCGGCTTAGTTGGATAGCAAAAGATAGATGATATCTGCAGGAGCTACTAGCCTGTGGGTACAGTACCAGCCAACTCTAATATCTAATCGAGAAACCAAGCACCAACACTTTAAATTTCAAATACGGCGTCACGCCGAGTACGCAATCGTATCATGTGACGCCATGCCAGGGGCAGAATGTGTTTGGGCGGCCGGTTTGGTTCGGTCCCGAAAGCGCGACTAGGTAACAGCCATGATTTGGCCGGTTAGTGTACGTGAGGTGAGGCCACCCACAAAGTCCAAGCCCCCCGAAGCCGTGGCGAGGAAGATGAGGCCAAAAAGTTTCGTCGGCCTGATACGTCACGGCACATGAGATCGCATCACCACCCCCGTCACGGTCCATCACCATCAGCCATAACCCTTCCTTCCGTAGGACACAAGCGACGTAGTAGTGTTAGCAAGTTCGCAGCTGGATCAGCAGTGGTATTACCAGAAGGGTTAGCTAATTAAAGCAAGTCGCTGACGCTCACAGAAGAAATTAAAACTCTCAAGTCGCCGGCCTAACCTGTGTGTGGACTGCGGTGTGGTGATAGCGGGTGCGGGAACCTGCCGGCGGGCCCGGCTCCTTTTCCGAATCCGGTTCGAGGTGTAAAGTGGGAGGGGCAGCGAATTGCTAGGCCCACACGCAGTAGATCTCATCTAAACCACTAACTCCTGTCCGGTGCCCGAATAATCAACACTGATTTCCCTGCGAAATGAGCTGTCTCGCCTGTCACTAAACGCATATCTTAAGCCAGCAGAGAGAAGCAGCAGAGAGAATTAGAAGCGTATTATTGTTGGAGATCCGGTTCGGAGCCTTGAAAGGTCTACTAGCGTATTTAATTTTTGTCGACGGAATTCCGTTGCATTGAAAACCTTCCTATGATCGCAGTATTCATTACTAGCTCGTGGATCCAAGAGGACCAAGACCTCCCACGGAAGCAAACTTGAGAGGATTTGGAGGCGAGGATGCCCCCCGTCTCTTTCCCGGACGAACAACCAGTGGTTTGTGATGGACAGGTAACAAGCTCTCGATGGCCACTACTCGCTGTCGATGCGCGGCTCTATCTAGCACACATCGAGCCATCATCCGGGTCTACGAAAAAGTTGCTCCCCCCCAATCTCCGTCTCAGACATTTGACAGATGACACGCACGGGCAGCTTCTCTCAGGCTCTTCCTACCAGGGCCATAAAATATGAATGTAATTCTATGATAATCTCAGATTATCCCTCCCAAAAACGACCTCATTGCGCCCGTCGTTTTTCCTGTGCGTCCGCATAGGATTAATTCCGGCATCAACGACGCACGCCCAGGCTTAGCACGCAACCATGAACCCCAGTTAGGTGACTTGATTGCAGCCATCGCTTGCAAACTTTTTCCCTGCAAGTGGAAAAAGGCTGGCGCACTTGCCGAAAGTCCATTAGCATACTGGTGCATGTGGTGGGCTGCTGTGGTGGTGCCGTGGCCTGCCTGCCCTGTGCCCTCTGGTAGTCTGGTGCGCTCCGCTCATTCATCCTCCCAGTCTTCCACAAAGCAAAGCGAAGGGGAGGAGGAGAAGAGGAGAAAAGGAGAGAAGAAAAGAACAGCAAAGCAAAAGCAAAGGTGATACTGACCAGGAGGACCTGGATTAGGCTAGCTAACCGCGGAGGAAGAAAAGCCTCCGATTCCTTACGTCCTCGCGGAAAGCATGGACAGCGCAGGGCTGCGGGCTCCGGCGCCTATTCACATGGCCGGGGAGATGCTGTGAGGACGGAGGAGTTTGGATGGGTGTTTGTCCCTGTGTCCAGAAATAATAGACGGCCGAGAGAGAGGAGGGGGATACAGAGAGACCCGCCGTTGAAGCTTCGGTCCATGATCTCTGAATCCCCGTCAGGTAGGCTTGTTGCTTGGAACTTGGGAGTTTTTTTTTTCTTTTGGTAACTAACTTGGAAGGTTTAGCTGCTGCTGGGTCTATGTCTTGGTTTTGCACGTTTCTTTTCTTTTCTTTCCTTTTTTTTTGGTTCGCTATGATTTGTATGAAACTTTTAAACTTTTCTTTTCGATCCTTGTCAATCTAGGGAGTGGAGGTGGCGGATCGATGATTGTAGTTAGGCAAGTGGATTTATATTTGTTGGGGATTTGGTACTTGATCTTTCTTCTTCTTCTTTTTGTTTTTTGGAAAGATTGGGTGTATCACCCTAAGTAATGTTTTGATATCGTTGCATCAAATTCTCTGCGTCTGTTTTTGGAAGTTCCTTTCTGCCCTCGTTTACTGTTCAATTGATTACCTGGATTGATTGCTTAGAAATTTATCAAGAGTAAAGACAATAGAAGCTTGGTACCTGGCACCATAGGTTTTTCAGGCCAGCTGTTTGCATTGCATCCACCCCCCTTGCTCTGAATCTGGCATCCTGCAAAAGTTCGGTTCTTCTGTTTGGCATCTCCAGGGAAATTTTGCGTCCTTGCTGATGACTAATTTTCATTTAAGTGCAGTATTCATCGGGTCCAGCTGCTTGTGATCTCCCCCCATGAACTGAGCAATCAATAGAAGAAACAAAAGGGTCATTTCTGCTACAGAGAGAACAGATCATCTGAAAATGGGAAAACGAGGTCACCGGCGGTCTGCATCGCAAGACGAGGACAATGTGGGCTGTGTGTGGGGCCTCATGCGCATGCTTTATTTCCGTCGTGACCCCAAGTTCTTGTTGGATACCAAGCAATTGAGCGGGAGGCATGCGTTCCGGGAGATCAATGGTAAGTTTTTCTTCACTGACCACAGTTACCATGATATTTTTTACTAGAAGACCAGGGTTTTTGTAACAGTATGGGCATAGCTATTTGAGCTCCACTTCAAGTCCAAAAGATGTCTAGTAACTTCAGATGCTATCACTCCGTTAGATTCACTTCATCTTCCATGAAAATGCCACAATATGCTATCACTATGTGTTTGTTCGCATTTGTTTGGTTATGCTGATTGGATTGTTTCAGCATATTATATTGACAATTTATAAGTACAACCTGCACAGCTAGCAGCATGTATTCAATTCATGAACTACTCCAGTCATTGAGTTAATTTCTAAAGCTAAATAAGACCAAACATCACATCTAATGTATGATCTAGAATTAGCCAATGGCGAGCATTAAGATAGTTCAGAGAAAAACAATGTACAGTAGAACCTTTTTTTTTTTTTGCCAATTTGGGTGTCAATGGACAATTGTTCTGATCGGCCGTGTATTGTGCAGAGAGGGGGCACTCAACACAGAGGTCCAGGGATTTTGATGAGATAGAGGAAGATGGTGTAAGTTGCCGGAACTGAACATGTAGCGGTTCGAGGAGCAAACCTAGTTATATTTACTCATTACCAGTCTAATATACCCAGTGGTTTTAACTTTTATCCGTAAAAGCTGCATTTTTCTAAACAAAGTTAAGACTGTAAAATATATCTGTAATTTATCAATGGGGAGGCCGTGAACCACTGATGTTGAATAGACTTGTTATCTAGTCCAGCGCATCGATTCAGTGTTATGCTTGAGGGGCTTCATTGTCAGAACTAGCTCGATTAATTATATTAAGCGGCCAATATAGTTTCTATTACATCGCAATATATAGTTTCTGTTACATCGCAATATATAGTTTCTTCAATACAACATCTGAGCATTTTTTACTATTTCTTTCTCAGATCATAGAACAGTGCACTTCGCAGAAACCAACAGTCAAAAACCTTATGGAGGATGAATTGGGGAAAGTAGTACTGAAGAAAATTCCAAATGATGAGAGAAGATTAGCTGACCTGGAAAATGGTGTATCTCTTGATGAGAAATCAGAGCATACAAATAAATTAACAGAGATCTCATATCATCAGACAGGTGTCTCTGCGGCTTTCACTCCACTAGTGGATTCTGAGGTCTTGAATCATGCTGAAGAATATGATCTTGAATCTGTCCTGGCAGATTTCCTAGGTGAAATCTATAGTTGCCACAATGAATGCCCACACGGTGATTGCAAGAATAAGAATGAACTGTGCCCTTCATTGAAGTCCCTAATCCATAAAAAGGTCAATGACTTGAATAATCTTCCTCGCAATATTGGTCGTGGGCAACCTCAACAGAGCAATGATGGAAAGCAATCTGAGCAGAATAATCTTTTTAACACTATGGCAGCTCAATCCAAACAGTTCAAGGATGCATTGGAGATATTGGGTTCAAACAAGGAACTTTTCCTGAAGCTGCTTCAGAAGCCAAATCCACAAATAGTAGACAATATCCAAAAGCACCAAAACAGTAAGGTAGCTTCTGGGTTAGAGCCCAGTAACATTCCTGGACAGACCAATTTTGGAGGGAGAGGAGGCTCAAATCAGCATCTGTTGGCTACAAAAGAGCAGGCTAAAGAGAGAAAATATATGTTCTTCTGGAGGAAGGGTAAATCAAATAGAAGCCAGATGCCTGAGGCAACTAATGGACCTCAGACAGTTAGCAAAATAGTTATTCTAAAGCCCAATCCAGAAAGAGGGATTCATCAAAAAGCCATTACTAGTGCAAGACCTTTACATCAACAATCATGTGCATCGGATGCTCCTGAATGCAGTGGAAGGGAGACCTCAAAGTTTTCAATTAAGGAAGTCAAGAAAAGATTCAGAATTGTGACTGGTGAGAGTAGAACAGAAAGAAATGTGCCACCTGCAGAAGAGCTCCGAAGAGATCCACGTAGGCACAAAGACTCTGTTATTGCAATTAAGAAGGATTTTAGACATGGACCAGAAGGCAGCTTGGCAGACGCATCTGCATCAGGTTTTAAGAACGGCACCATACCTTTCAACAGCAGTAAGCAAAAGCAACAAAATGGCAGCATAAGTGAAATCAATGGCCGTACAGTAGCACCAAACGGTGCATCTATCTTCTATGAACAGGCCAAGAGGCATTTATCAGAGATGCTAAACGATAATGACCGATCTGTAAACCATCCAGCAGTTCAAGTCTCAAAATCCTTGGAAGGAATACTTTCTCTCCCTCATTGCAATGTGTCAACCCCAATGGAAAAGGGCTGCCTTGACCTCTCACCTGATGAGACAGATGTTTGCCTGGCATGCAAGGTTGAGAGAGAGGAATGCACACAAGAGAGATGCCAGTCACAGGACGACTTAGGAAGCATTTCATGTTGTACTAGTGCAGCAGTTGATGATCAGGTGACAGTTCAGGAAGGATATTGCATGAATGAAGCACAAAATGGTAATTCAGTTAATGCTATCTTTTTTTTATAATTGAATGGTACATGTTTATTCTTCGTATACAAGTAACACCAGAATTTTGCACAGGACTCAAAGATGTTTCTGATGAGCCGGACAACATGTACATTGAAGGAATTGACAAATTGGACTGCTGTGAAAACACTTGCAGCATGCAGTCTGTTCCAGCAGAACAAAGCATAGATGATGAACATCAGGTAAGCTCAAATAAATTCATGTTTGTTGTTTTTGTGATTATTATTTTAAATTTATCTTGTTTCATCTGAAGGAAATATTAGAAGAATCAAAACAAGAAAAAGAACATTCTAAAGTGACCCCAGACTCTCCTGAGAGCATAGTTGAAAAGTTGGAACAGCAAGAGCCGGAAACACCAGAAGCAATAGCATCAACCAAATTAATCTCAGATGGTGGTTCTGAGCAAAGCGAGGAAAAGCAAGGAAAGCCCAGTCCGGTATCTGTTCTTGAGTCATTCTTTGAAGGTTTTGGCAGTCCTGACTTCATAAACAAGAAAGAATGTAAGTCCAAGTGGTACAACTTAGTTTAACATTATTCTATTCATGGGTACAAAATAAAATGCGCTACATATCTGTATGATTATTTTTTTAATGGCATACAGGTGAGCTGCATGAAGATCTCCAAAGGACCCTATGTTTTCCAGATGATGAATCAGATGTTAAGGTCATTTGGGAAGACAAGAATGTCAGATTAGATTACATAATGTTGGTGCTAGAGCTCTCAGAATTATGTGCAGAACAAAATTTAGAGGTATGGTACCTAGAGGATGAATTAATCAGCCCCTGCTTGTTTGAAGAACTACAGAATCAAGGTGATCAAACAAATGATCTAAAGCTTCTGTTTGACTGTATCTGTGAAGCTCTAACAGGGATCCAAGAGAGATATTTTAGACTCTCTTCTTGGTTATCTTTTCTGAGACATGACATACGGACGCCTCCAATAGGAGAAAACATTATCATAGAAGTTGATAAATATGTCTCTGGGTATATCCAATATAGTCTTCCCAGCACTCTAGAACAGATAATTAAGAGGGATTTGGATGTTCAGACATGGATGAACGTTAGGTCAAAGACTGAAGGGATCATTATGGAAATATGGGAGTTTGTATTGGATGAGTTGATAGATGAGACTGTTTTTGATTTGTGGATTTGAAGTTCTGGTTAGATCGCTTGTCGATGATGCCTTATGGCGAGTACAGTGAGTAGGTAGATACTGAAGTTTTCGTGCTGACAATAACCCATTCTATGCGGAAGAATAACATGGGCTACAAGTAGTGTGTAACTGCAGTGGAATCATTCTCATTCATGAAAGCAAAAGTTTCAGTTCTGCAGATCTCTGAGTTGTGTAGTTTGCGACTTTGTGTGGATGGAGTTGGGCAAGCACTGACAGACTGTCACAGAAATCACAGCCATGCCTCTGAACAGTGAATTGTACGGCAGACTGAAGTGCATTGCAATTTTCCTCTTGTCCATTGAGAGTTTGTGTGCATATGTGTGAGGCATACACTTTCAGCGGGATCAGACCACGCTTGTATATGCTTGTTTTTGTGTGTAAATGTGCAAAAGTAATCATACATGATTAATCAAATAACACATTTTCTGTATGCTTGGAGCACTATTTTATTCCTAATAGATAGATAGGCTTTACCTATAACCATTCACATCTGCAGTAAATGTTCGCTTCAGCTTATTCAGCCGGCTTATCAGCCACCAAACAGTGTTTTCCTTTCACAATAAATCAACCGTTTCAGCTTTTCAGCCGGTAAGCGAACAGGCCCCAACCGCCGTGAGATCACCATGCGCAGCTCACAAGTCGCTGCGCGATCCCCAGTCCCCTTAAATTCTCCCGGCACCACGCCACAGTACTTAATTAAACCCTAAATATACTGCGCGATCGCCCAGATTGCGTTTAAACCACCGAAAAAAAAATATAACGACGCATCATCCGCACCGAAGGATGCGTGGTTCCCCGAGATATTTGAGCCGGGCGACCTCAGATTGGAATTCTACACAAGGGAAATTGGCCACTACGAACTGAAAATCTCCGCGAAATCTCCTTACAGATGATTCGAGGCCACCCCAGGCCGAAATGCCTGATCAGATTCTAGCATGCTGCGATCAGAAGAGCAAGCGCATCGGAAACTTGGGGGGCTAGGGGTGGCCTGTGGTCGGCGCGAATCGGCGACGAGCACGAGGAGTTCTTCCCCGCTCAGTTTCGCCGCCGAGGTTCGACGGGCGCGAACTATCGAAAGCTGCGAAACAGTGGCAGTCTGGCAGAGAGAAGAGGAGGAGTGGGGGAATCGTGGAGAATTTTTGCAATGATGGATCCAGCCCGTATGGCCCAACTATAAATAGGATGAGGTTTGTAAAGGGGTCCGTTTTCTTGATCTTGGCCCGTCTTTGCCATGGATGGGCTATGGGCCCTGGAGTGTGCATCTCTCTGAATAAAAGACCAAACTGAACTGATTAGCATTCAATTTGTATGCTTGTATGCTTTTTTTTTCTTCTAGAAAGGAGAGGGGTCTTTAACTTTTTTTTTTTGAAAACTGTACAACGGGGAGGCCCCAATGGAGAGGTCTTTAACTCATGAAACTATGAAATGATGAGGTATACAATATAATCCATATGATAAGGTTTCTCCAAATCCAGAAAGATTTGTGAATCGCCCACAAACCTAATTACCGGGAGGGCAATCAAAACGAAATGCACACAAAAAACAGGCCGCGACAACATCAAGCAGAACGCATCGCCATGCGAAATGCAATGCTGCAAAGTGGATTTTTGACGCATCCAAACCGCGCAGGAGGTGTTGACGAGACATTTTTTTCGACGAACTTAAAATATTTTTCGACGAACGTGTTGCCGAGACATGATTTCAGCAGTCGGCAGCCAGCAACCCTTTTCGACGAACGTGCTTCCGAAGGATCAGCAAAAAAAAATTTCGAGAATACGCTCCTGCTGCGTGTCCAGAAGGAAAAAAAATGAAAGAACGTTGGTTTACAACGCGGATACTAGGCACACGCATATGGATAGGATAAAACGTAAAAGAAATGGACTGTCTTTTTAATGCAGACAACAACTCAGAAAGGTAGGATGAAATGGGGTGGGTTCATGAAGATTGCAGGCCTACAGTCGACCACTAAAGGAGGGCCAAGTGCTTGGCGCCTGCAGCACGTCATAATCTCTATCAGCAGCTGCCCAAGCAACCTCGGCGGCTTTCTATTGAAAACTAGCGAGGCCATGTTTAGTTGCTCCAAAACTCCCAACTTTGACACTATGCAAAAAGAAGATTCTCCATCACATCAAACTTGTGGTACATGCATGAAGTACTAAATGTAGACGAAATCAAAAACTAATTGTACAGTTTTGTTGTACTTTGCGAGACGAATCTTTTGAGCCTAATTAGTCAATATTTGGACAATAATTCACAAATACAAACGAAACGCTACAGTGTGCTACAGTGCTAGCACAGTGAATTTGCACCTCCAACTTTGGGCAACTAAACAAGATCCGAATTGCGTTCCTTCCAGATGCTCCATGAGACAAGCATGAAAGCCGAGTCGAGTCCTCTCTTTCTCAAGGAATTCAGGTCGTTTCTGCAGTCAAACCACCATTCAGTTATGCTTAGGTGCAGCGCTGGTGGTTGCCTCTGAATATTCAGAGCGGGAACTGACAGCGCACGAAGAGGTGGCTTGCCATTTCTGTGTCCTGACACAAAGCACAGGCGTCATGATCCTAGATTCCTCGCCGGCACCTTCTCTCTGATGTCCATAAACGATCTTTTAACAGCGAGCCACATCAAGGACCAGCATTTGAAACCATGGCAAATTGACAGGACCATTAGGAGGATCACCACGATGATGACGGCGAGGATAATGGTCAGCCAGATCTTCTTGTGTTCCGGTACCATCTCCTGGGCGCGCCCAGCTGCCTGGAGCCACCGGCCACGGCCCTGCAAAGAGAAAGAACCAAACAATTTCCATCATCCCTGTGTTTTCAGTACTTGTCTGACATTGGTTGAAAACAAAGGTACTTCTCCAGTTCTCTGGCACAGGTATGTCACTGAATAAAAACCAAGCTGAACTGATGATGAGATATCAGATATGGAACTAGATGTTTCATCTTTTAGGCCTTGTTTAGTTTGGCGAATTTGGGGGTGCCAAATTACTGTTACAGCACTGTAGCACACTGTAGCGTTTCGTTTGTATTTGTGAATTATTGTCCAAATATTGACTAATTAGGCTCAAAAGATTCGTCTCGCAAAGTACAACAAAACTGTGCAATTACTTTTTAATTTCATCTACATTTAGTACTCCATGCATGTACCGCAAGTTTGATGTGATGGGGAATCTTCTTTTTGCATAGTGTCAAAGTTGGAAGTTGGGAGTAACTAAACATGGCCTTAATATGGATATATCTTTCACTTTTGACAAGTCGTGTACTGATCACTGAAACAAACTCAAGCTAAACAGAACACTGCCGGACAAAAAACGGCAGTGAGATTTCACACGAGATGTCAAAAGACCCAGGTGATCTGCAGTAACTTAACAGGATGCACAAATTGACCCAGGCCACTCAGGGGATACCATCACCTGCTCAATGTTGTCCACAGGGATGCTTGCAGCTTCAGAAACCTGGGTGTTTTCACCTTGGACAGCCTAGCTAGTGACTCCATAAATAACGTTGATCATATATATTCATATATAGGAAGGACCGTGGAATCTGCCGGCCGGCATGGCTTGATCATACCCTGCATCCAGATATAAGAGGCCGTAGAAATCTGCCGGCTGGGCGGATCAATCGGAATATGCGACGAGCGCCACTTGTTTTTATATGTAGTACGTAGGAGTATTAGTTAAGTTAGCACAGCTCAGAATTACAAACACATGAGTTAAAGCAGGCAAAATGTTAGGAACTGTCGAATCTTTTTTTATGTTATTAAACCCTGTGTGTGTGCAAGTCTTTGCTATTTTTGTGTTCCTGATCGTTATCGTCTTCGATCAAGACTTCACCAGATCGAATCGCAGTAGTTCTATGCTTCGAATGCGCTTGCCGTTGCTGGCCTGGTGCGATAGTTGGCACCCATGGCCCTGCTCGCCAGCGTCAGGTTCTTGCTGTCAACGTCGGCCTGATCTAGAGCAAGGGAAGGCAGCAAAGCATGAGGAAGAACAGAGAGAGGAGTAGTATTTGGTTTGTTCATCAAGCATGCCTCGCCCCCTCGACGCTCCAGAGTTTATATCTATCTATACAATATCTATATCTATCTATACTATAAAATCGAAAACAATTAAAAATATTTCTTAGCCAGATCGGGTCCATCGTATCTCTCACGTTGGACCCGCTGTCGTGTAATCTCACGTTGGACCCGCTGTCGTGTAATTAAGGGAGTGGATATGATGCCGACCCATGAAAAACGCGAGTTAGAAAATGTTTCTGCCGAGAACTTTTTCCACGGCGATGGACGTTTACCCGCCGGCGTACCTACGTCGTCGCCCACGCATCCAATGCCCCGATTTCTTTCCTAAGCAGATGGGTATAGTCCGTCAATCACACGCTCATTGCCTTGGTTTTTTTCCCGTCCCGATCCGTCCATCCCCTCCCGATTCGTGCACGTTGCTACGCCGCCGCCCGCCACCATGGGGGAGCCCTTAGCGCCGCTGCAGGAGTTGGAGGCGGACCTGCGCGACCTTTGCAGTCCCTCCGCGAAGGATGAGCCGGACACCGCGGCAGCGATGGACCGCGCAGGGGAATCCTAGCGTCATTGGAGGCCGGATCCGGAGGATTCCGCGCAGATTGATACTCTGGCTAGGTAAGTCAGTCGTCCTCGAGCTAGAACGTGACGATTTGTGAGTTGTGATTGATGGATTTCATTTTTGGATTGGTGGCCGTGCAGTGAGTTGAGGACAGGTGGCTGTCCCTGTTCAGGTTCAATAATCTCTAAGAATCACCTATCAGTGGAAGGAGAAGCACAGATAAGCACCTTGATTACTAAATCATCGTCAGGTGATCATATACATAAAGGAACAGTAATGGTCAATTCTGTTGCAGTTCTGTGACTCAGTGGCAGTTTTGGTCGAACACAGCAGTGCTTCGGCCGCAAAGAGTTTGGTTCAGTGCAGCTTGTTCGGTGACGTACAGGAGGTGGCTGATGTTCATTCGGGGGCAATTCTGCCGGCGTTTGAAGTTGGAGGTGAAATTGTCGGCCAAGAGCTGCTTCCGGACAAGTATCAGTATCGCGCAGCATATTCTGGGGAAGGTTTCCTGTGTTCGGGCGGATGAAGTTCAGGAAAAGAAACAGAATCAAAGCTTTGGAGAATAAACCAGAGTTCGTGTTGCTACCTGAGGACCGTCAGGATCGCTCAACAGTGTGTCCCAAATATGAATAGTATGGCAAAATTGAACTCCTGGGTCAGCAGCAACGTTACATCTGAAGGGATAGAAAAGGATCTCCACTGAAATAAATTCTTCTTGATTAATGATGATGCATTAGTGCAGTTGTTTCTTCTCGGCCAGTGCATAGAGCCATCAGGATTGCTGGTGTGGGCGACCTTCAATGTATGGCCTTTGTTTGACCATGAACCATAAAAGAAATTGTTAATAGAAAAACCTGTTCTGATTTGGCTATAAATTTGAAACGGTTTGAGGGTACTCCTTACTTTTCCATATGATTACTACATTGTCCGATCAACTTATATAAACTCATTTATTTTGAGACAATGGAAGTGCATGCATAGCTAAAGAAATTTTTTTTCATCAATTGTTGTATATTGAATGAGACTTTCTAATGTTTAATTTTTTTTCCTGCACTTTGTTGAGAAATTGTGCAGATAACATTATTTCAAGTGCTCTCCAATTGAACTTAAATTGATTGTTGGTAACTATTCTTAGTTCCTGGATGCATCTTGGAAAAAACATAACCTGTGTTGTAAACTACCAAAGAGATTTGTCTTATGAAGTAGTTACCTTATGTAAAACCAATATCTTTGAGAAATGTTACATATATGCCTCCTTTGGACGACTTTAAACTGATATACATTCATAACAAATTTATAAATTGATCTTACATATATAAATGCATAGTTTTTTTTTGCAGCTTTTGTTTTTGGAAAAGAACGACTCGATGATTTGCTGTTCCGGCCAGTGGCCTTTTGGGGCACCAATTCAGATTTGAACAACCTTTTCTCACTTGGATGACATCGCATTTTCTGATGACATCAGTATGTGCACTTGAAATTCACAAATAAGTTTCGACTTTCAGCAATATCCTGAAGAAACCTAGCGAAATTTCACCATAAATCTTATGTTCTTCCTACGGAACCAGACTTGGTGATATTTTTTATGGACAGTAGTATTGGTCAAGCTGCATTTGATCATGCTCAAGCCTTTAAAAAGGTATTCTGTTGATACATTGATTGTTATTACAAAAATTGATGGTCGTGTGAAAGAATTTGGTGACCAAGAAGATGATGGACACGTTAATGAATGTACAAATGATTTTCGATTGTGTACGGGGATAGTATGTTTTTAAAAGACAACGGGTCAACAGGGTACAAACATAAATCCTTTTTTACAATATTTTATAAATCCATTTTTACAATATTTTTTAAAAACACCACTTATTATATACATCCCTATTACATTAGATGGCCCATTATGGCCCAGATACACGTACACTACTATTTTCTACCTACCTCTATCTATCTCTACGCCGAAGCCCAGTAGACTTGACCGGCCCAGTAGTACCGATGCTAACAATCTTGAAATTCAATTCCCGTGTTTTTGAAAATGAAAAGGTATATAAGCACACGAGTTCAGTTTAACTGATGGCTTTATGCACATTTGTTGGCTCCACAAAGCACGATATCTGAAAAATGCAAAATCTTCTCACTGATGGATGATATATTCAATGTTCACCTAAACGCTAAACAGTAGTCGTTCGGTCACCCCTCAAGTACACGTTTTGTAAGATTGAAGTAAAATTCATACTTATGCAAATAAAAATTAGAATTTTTGATATTTCATCATCCAAATATAAAAAGTTACAAAGCTTAAAAGTCAAATTGACTAAAGATCTAATCATAGATTGGGTGTTACTAGTTGAGGGTTCTCAAATCAAATAACAAATGCCATGTTGATTCACAATTAGTTGCAGTTCATACTTTCCTATCGCCTAAATATTGTTTAAAACGGTCTACTCGTCGTGTAAAACTGTGTAATCACCATTTCGTGTACACCGTTTATATCGTGTAGGATCAATTTTTACTGTGCAAACAGATGAACCGTGTAATCACCGTTTAGGCTTTACACGCCGTGTAAACGGCCCACACGGCTGTGTAGGCGAACACTGGGATATATTACAGGGTTCAAGTCAGTTATAGCTACCGGACATTGTGATGCTTTTACCAGCCTGCATGCTGCAAAACTCTTATAAGGACGGAAGAGCTCAAAGTAAAAGGACAGGAAAAACAAAACACACTCCATACACATTCACTGTAGGTCAGACATACTCTGAAATCTGCATTCTTGCAAGCTAGAGCTCACATCTCCATCAGGTCAGTAAAATCACCCTACTACCTCTACTGTTACGTTCTTTTGCAACTTCACCAACAGTCATCTAAAACCTTTGCTGGGAAGCTTCAGTCTAGGCTGAAGAACTCAGGACTTCAGGTTATCACTCAGTTTCCTAATCGTCTTGTCGGCGAAAAGAACATCATCGATCCATGAAATAATGTTGAAAGCCAAGCTCTCCAACACCCTTGAGTAGCTCTCCAAGATTGCTTGCCCAACATCCTGCAAAAACATCAGTTCATTCCATCCGATCAGATCAGGAACAGAATTTCAGTGCTTACAAGTATGGTATGGTACATGAGCGGATGGACAAAAGGAAGATGAAAATAATGCCAAATATGATCTTGTGCGCTTGCCAATTTGATCAGGAATTCAGGACAGCCTGCTCTTGATCTGTTACCTTGTTGAACTGGATCTTGCTCGTGTCCAGGGTGGTCTGCGACAAGCCAGGGAACCGGTGCTTCAGGCAGAGCAGGAGGCTCTCGGCCCTGCCCGCCAGCGTCACGTTCTTGTCGTCGTCGTCGCCCGCGAGCTCCTTGACCTTGCTCCATGGCAGCTTGCCGTGGCTCCCGCTTGCCTTGCGACGCCACACGTACATGGCAGCCTCCACCCGGTCGGCCATCGCCAGCGCGTCGTGCTCCGACGAGATGTCGAGCGTGTCGAGCAGGAAGTCCGGCGAGAACTTGTCGGCGCCCAGCATGACGCGGTACACCGAGTCCCCCACGCTTGCCCTCCCACTCTGCAAACCATGAAGATTTCAGCATGAGACAGAGGGAGGGAGGGAGGGAGATTTGTGCACTGTTCCATTGGGATGGCTTTGTACCTTTGGGAGCACGGCCATGAAGGACTCGGGCACCTCCATGTCGCTGAGGACGCCGCTGTTGATGGCGACGGCGGCCTTATGGATCTGATTGGCGCAGTCGCGCTTCTTCTGCAGGTCCTTGCACGCCTTCTCGGTGAGGCCGGTGTCCGGGACGCAGGGCACCGGCAGCCACCACTTGTCCTCGTTCCGGTGAACCGACTTCCTGAATGACGACGACATCGCTGACGAGGACGATGTCACCGAGCCGAACGACCTCGTCCCGGCGTCCGCGTACCAGAATTCCGCCTTCTGGAAGCTGTCCAGTATGTCCTGCACCATCGCGCATTCTTGAATCATTTCTGACTGTTGCCAAGCAAAAAATCAATGGAGTAAAAGTAATTGGATCTGATCTTACAATGAGCATGGCGTCGAGCTTCTCGAGCGCGGGCAGGTTGATGTAAATGTCCGATCTTGGCCTGGTCGCCATGACCTGCACGAATATATATATATATATCGAATTTGATCAGACATGTCGATGCAAACAGAGAATCCATGTTTCTTGGAAGTTGGAACTGAATCTTGCGAGAAGAAATCCATGGATAAACAGGAACAGTAATGATGCAGCACCTCAACTTTGGTCCCATCGGGCAGAGTCTGCGTGGACGGGTAGAACTCGACGATGTAGTCGCAGACGGAGAGGAGGCAGTCCATCTCCCTCCTCCACATCGCCTTCTTCCCCGCCGGCAGTGGCTCCAACTTGTGGCAGCTCCCGAACACCGTCGCTGCGACAAACCCGTTGAACGACATGTCAGTATCGATCGATCAAAAATGCCAGAACACGAACTGTTTGGAGTCTTGGCTGCGTTGCCCCGTGCTTGCATACCGTAGAGGTTGGTGATGGCGTTTGAGATGGCCACGGCGGTGCAGACGCCCTTGCCGCCGCCGGACATGTCCTCGCCCAGCAGAAGCTTCGAGAACCTCTCCTTCACCAGCTCCATCTCTGCGCATCCCAGGCCGAGCTCGCGTTAACCAAATACGCGACACGGTGGTATCGATCGATCTGGGCCAAGGATCGGCGTAGCCGCCGTGGGACGTACCGTCGTCGGTGGAGCGGCGGTCGAGCACGTCGGCGCGGGGCTTCATGCTGAGCCGGCTGAGCGACGCGGCGGCGGAGGCCGGGGACCGGTCGATCAGCTTGGCCATAGCGGCAGCCGGCTCGAACGGCCCGCTGTGGTCAACGCTGCTGCACTGCTCCGAGAAGGACGTGGACACGTCGGAGACGGTGCGGCTGAGGTTGCCCGCCGTGTCGACGAGGCTCCGCGTCGACGGTGACGAGCAGCACCCGCCGCGCTCCCCGGCGGCCCCCGCCTCCGAGCTCTCGTCGGACACCGAGACCGACGAGCTGCTGTCCCTGTCCATGGCTGCCTCCTCGCCTCGCGCCTTCGCCGTCACGCTCCCCCTTTCAGTTCAGTTCAGCACTGCACAAGACAAACGGAACACGAGATGGCTTTATAAAGGCCTCGCTCAACTGCGGCGATGGACACGACAAATCCATCGAAACGGGAGACGCCGGCGCACTAAACCAGAGATAATTCGCAGGTTTAAATTTGAACCTCCGTGTCGTGTTCCAGCAGATGTATTTTTCAAAGCTTTTTTGTGCTTGAGTGGATGCGAGTGCGACAGCGCTGAGAAATTTAGGAATAATTTGGCGAAATGCCGCTGTTGTTTAAACCTGAGCTCTGCTGCTTTTGAGGCGATTGTGACTCGTGAGGCGACTTCATACTGAATCATGGCTATATCATGGCATGCAGATAAAGATGCAGAACGATTGAAAAAAGGGATGAGAC
Organism: Setaria viridis; assembly: GCF_005286985.2. NCBI lineage: Eukaryota > Viridiplantae > Streptophyta > Magnoliopsida > Poales > Poaceae > Setaria > Setaria viridis. The sequence continues at coordinate 37,514,389 of NC_048271.2, read as the reverse complement.
GGGGGCGAAAAGAACGCCGCCTATAAAGATTCAGATGCCTCTGCCTTTGAACCGTCTTTAGATGCAGAAGACAGAGCCAATTTTATTTTCGAATGCTGCAACGGCGCATGTCAGTATGTCACCCTCCTCCTCATCTCCCAGATGCAGAATTGCGGAAACATGGAAAGAAACAAGCACGCCTTTCGTACTGCCAATGCTCGCCTGCCGCAAAGATGGAACAAAAAGGAAGGGATGCTAAAGATGGCAAGCAAAAGACTGGCCCTTTCTCACCTTTCCTGACGCCGATTTGATTCCTACGACCTCCTCCTTGCCATGCATCGGAGGCTCTCGCCAGATCTCCTCAGGGTTCTGCCCCTGCCCCTCCTTGAAATGCCCCCTCTGCCTCAACAACCTCCTCTGTTCTCTGAGAGAGACTCCACGAAACTTTGGCAACGAGATGCAGCTTTGTCCTTGAGAAAGAAATGATGATGAGTGGGAGGTAAAAGGGTGTGTTGTTTCGAATCTGGCTTGGTTTTGTTGTGTTATCCTGGGCGTGGATAGTGGTCATGCCAGGGGAGACATTGGTGGTTTACGTTTATTTTACTCGCATCAGGCGTGGGATGGAAGTGTATGTCTACAAAAATCGCGGCAAGATTACGGTTGCTTCAGGAACATGCGTGGGAGAGCCAGAACATACGGTGTACCATACGATAGTCAACCCTGCATTACTGCCTTACTGGTTGGATGGAGTACGTATTAACCTTTTGGATCTGTGAAACAGTTCGATTTGTTCAGAAAAAAATAGTATCCTTGTCTAATGGACCCTGGCCCACTTGTCAGCCTCACATTAGTTGATTTAATTTTCCAATGCCACATTTTTATAGTGCCGCCAAGATATAGCACCTCCCATGTTACTACTAATATATAATACAAAAAAAGTTTGGTAAAAATAGAGGGATTTGGCAACCCAACCGAACCAAAAATAAAAATAAGAGAAGGTAAAGTGACAGTCCGTTAAAGAATTCAGGGATCGCAATGCTTGGGGGACAGGATTGGTGAGGTGACGAGCAATCATGCATGGCCTGATGAGCTGTGTGTGATAGTGTAAAGAAAGGATTAGTTAGCGGTTAGTACTAGTCGTATCGCAGTCGCAAAAATGACGGTGCAATGCGGCAACGCCAGCGCAAATGAACCGTGCGAGGGGGGGCCCTGGCCTGTCCCAGCAGAACAGATGGGCTAACCACCACAACCAGCCCTGCAGGCGCTGCTGGTCACCAGATTGGCTTGCAGCTTGCAACTGGAGGCCGGCCGGGTAGGGAGGTGTAGGTCCAGAGGCGGGCGCAGGATCTGGACTATGGGTATTCAAAATTGGAGATGGCAAAAAAAATTTTTTGACAGAATAAATTATAGTTTCATAACACAGAATTAAGTGGTAGCATCATTGATTAATAAAATTGATCACAAATTGAAATTGTCCAGCTACTAATGATCAACATATCAAAGTGGCAACATGTGAAATAAATAGAGGCTAAAACAATAAAATGGTAACAAAGATTATAACTTACAAGCTATAGGATAACTTTCCGTTCTGCCATGCTTTGAAAATGAGCGATGATGTCCTTATCCTTAGCTTGCATGAAGAATTCCCTTTCAATCAATGTGACCAAGCAACCATTCAAATATTTCTGCCCCATCTTACTTCTTCTCTTGTTCTTTATCAAATTCATTATAGAAAAGACTCTCTCAACACCAGCCGTTGCAACAGGGAGAACTAGCACCAATTTGAGAAGTTTATAAACAATTTCATACCGAGAAACCTTTCCTTGTTTAACTAGCATCATAGACAACTCTGCTAGACTTCTCAAATTTTTGAAGTTTTCATCATTTCGGACATCATTGATATAGTGGTGCAACTGAAAATGAAGCTGGTGTATTTCTTGAAATTCAAAGTCATGTGGATAGAACCCAGCAAGCTTAACCAAGTTCTCAACATTAAAAGCAGAAAAGGAATTGACTGGACTGAATGATGCCATGCATCTAAGTAGCTCTGTGTTTACCTCATCAAACCTATTATTGAGCTCTTGAACTTGTCTATCAATGACACCCAAAAACATATCAGCATGAAACCGGTGATAATTAATAGCACCTCTGTAGAACTGCCTTGATCTTTGCATAGGAATATACTTCCCATTCATGTCAACAACTTTAACATTGTGCTTCTCACAAAAAGAAGTGACCTTGGTAAGGAATTCTTGCCATCCAGAATCTTATCTCAAAACATCCAGTTCTACCTTTGTGAACTCCAGAAGATCCATTGCATTTACGATATCTTGCTCCCTCTTTTGCAAAGCATTGCACAAGTCATTTGTGTATCCAAATATTTCATTCATCAAGTGTAGCAGAAAAACAAACTCAAAGGACTTAAATACTGTGAGCATAGTTTGAGCTCCATTAGCCTCAGCCCCTTTACTTTCATTCCCAATCCTAAAGAGAACTTTCTTGATTGAAGGATACAAGAACATAACATGCATTACAGTTCTGTAGTGAGATCCCCATCGTGTATCACCTGGCCTTGCTAAGCCCATCTCTTGATTCAATCCTTGCCCGGTTTCAATTTCACCCAATTTCAATGCTTCAATCATGTATTCAGCTTGAGCAATGCGAAGCATGCGGATCTTTTTACAAGACATCCCTAGAACATTCAACAAATAAGCAAGTTGCCCAAAGAACCAATCACAATCAGTATTCTCCTTAGCAACTGCTACAAGTGTTAGTTGAAGTTGATGGGCGAAGCAATGAACATAATAAGCAGAAGGGGACTCATCCATAATTAGTTTCTTCAAACCATTAACATGACCCTTCATATTACTAGCTCCATCATACCCTTGACCACGTACCTTGGATAGGGGCAATTGATATTTGATAAGTAAGGATTGAATTGCTTCTTTAAGGGTCAATGATGTAGTATCTTCAACTTGGATAAGACCTAGAAACCGCTCAACTGGTTCTCCTTTTTTATTGACAAAACGCAAACAAAGAGCCAATTGTTCCAGTAGGTATGCATCACTTGACTCATCAGCAAGAATTGCAAAACACTCATCACCAAGTTCATCAATGATAAATTTAGTTGTTTCATGAGCACAAGCATCAATGAGTTGTTTCTGGATCTTGTGATCTATCATCTGACAATTTTGTGGTGCATTCTCTAGTACCACCAGATTAACCTCTTCAAAGTTTCCTGCTAGCCATGCTAAAAGTTCCCGAAAATTCCCCTTGTTGAGTGAATCCTTTGTTTCATCATGACCCCTAAAAGCCAACCCTTGACGCAACAGAAATCTTATGCACTTAAGTGACCATGTCAAGAGAGCTAGATACTTAGCCTTGAACTGTGCAGTGTTTGATGCCACAGATTCACGGATTGATGCCTTAGGTCTTGTGAACAATCTATATTTCTCTTCAGCTTCACTATGAGCACTATCGATAGCACCAACATGCCTATGAATTCTCTTTTTCATATTCCAATTTCTAAACCTTTCAACAACAAAAGCATCTCCACCAGAAAATTTGCAGTTATCTTTGAACAAATAGCAAACAAAGCAAAATGCAGCATCTTTATCCACACTGTACTCAATCCACTTAAATTCAGCAAACCACTTATGTTGGAAGCGACGCATACCTCCACAATCATGTTGCGGAAAAGCATCCCTCTTCATCTTTGGTTGACATGGCCCCAATGCAATGTATGCCCTTCTAACTGAATCTTGGTCATTGACATCATAGCTTGAGATTGGAGCCCTCAATCCAGGATCATGCTCAATGCCATAATCATTCTTATCTTCATCACTAGAATCATTTTCTTCCACAGATATGGATTCACCATCTTCTGTTGTACCGTTCTCTGGAGGCTGGTTGGATCTCATTGGTTCATGTGGTACCGTGCTTGTTTCACTACCACTCTGCCCTTGGAATAACACTAGTTGCATTTGGCTTTCATTGCAAGATTGATTAACATTCTCCGGTTCGGGTTGTCTCTTCTTTGCAGCAGCCCTTGCCATGAAAATCCTCAAATCAGTAGCGGCACTACCCTTCCTCTTCATGGTTCAAACCTAAAAGTTACACAATTTCACATTGAACTAAATTCATGAGCATCCACATTTTGCAAGTTGATGTGCTATCCTAATTTGACAAACAATTGAAAATGCTCACCTCAATTTCACAAACAATCAGGAATAGCAGTTCACAAAATCCTCAAATCAGTAGACAGTAGGAGACTAGAAGCTCGACTCGACCGAATGGACAAAATCCTCAAATCCCCAGCCGCGGGCCGCCCACTGTAGCGCGCTGCACGACCGACTGCGCGCCCGCCGCCGGCCGGCCGCCGGCCCGTGCCCGTCGGCCGCCTCTCGGGCGCTCGGCTCGACGGCTCCAGGCCGTGTGCGCGCGCACTGCGCGCCTGCGCAAGCGCAGCGCCGCCGGCCGCCCTGGCGCCCTCGGCCGCTCGCGCTAGGCGGCTCGGCCGCAGCCCGCGCCGAGCGCCGCTCCGGTCCGGCGCCGCCGCCGGCCGCCGCCGCCCGGCCGCCGCCGCTCGGCACCAGGCGCACCGCAGGCGGCCGGCCAGGCGCCAACCGTGCGCGGCTGCGCGCGGCCGCGCGGCGCCGGTGCGTGCAGGCCGGCCCCCGCCCGCCGCCTCCTAGCCCGCCAGCCGCCGAGCCGCGGCCTCCCGCCTCCCGCCGGTCCGCCGCCGCCGCCGGACCCGGACGCCGCCGCCGCCGCCGGACCCGGACGCCGCCGCCGCCGCCGCCGGACTAGGGTTCCTGCGTGCGTGTGGATGTGCTGGACCGTGGTGGCGTGGTGCGTCCGTGCGTGTGGATGTGCTCACGCGTGGGCCGCAGATGGGCCGTGGGGTGGGCCGGTGGGGGATTGGGGGGGGGGGAGTCGCATGCGCAGCAGCGCAGGCCGGATGGGCCGGATGGCCGGATGGGCCAGTTTTTGTGTATTTTTGTTTTTTTCATACATATACCAAAAATATACTATATATATGAAATTTTTTTGCAAAAATAATGGGTATTCAATTGAATACCTTTGAATCTATGTGGGCCCGCCCCTGCCTGCATGGCCATCGCGAAGGTCGTGGAACCGATCCAGTGATCGAACCAGAAGCAGGTGGAAGCCCCGTGACCCAGGATCACCGAGGTGTTCTCCCTAAAGGTGCTTGTGCTCCACCACTGCCTCTTGTCCATGTACAACATCGCCAAACTGAGATGTAGCTTTGTTTTCTATCCTTTTTCTAGCTTTGTGCTTCTTATCGAGCCAGTTTCTTTTTCGTTTTGAACTTTTTGTTTGGACATCATTTTTCTTTACGTAGGATTAATCAAGGATGTCAAGTGTGCTGTACATGAATCCTGAGAAGTGCTTGTACTTGTATTGACTTGAAAAGTGCTTGTACTTGAATTGACCTTTTCTGGAATTTCCTTACCAAGGATGTCAAGTGTGCTGTCCACTAACATTATGCACTCAGGAGAGTTAGCTGCTTGGTGTGCCAAATTGAGAAATTTTGTGGGGCATATATTTGAACCGAAGCATAGCATCCATCTTAGGATTTTCAATTATGTTTCTCCCTTGGTTGTCTTGTACAGTTATAGTCCGTGCTTTCCTTGTCCAATGCTTTAACACGTATTGTGGTGGTTGATGAATGTATTGTGGTGGTAGATATTCATCAAATCAAGAACCTTAAGAGCATGGCTACACAATATCCCAATTCTATGAAACTGCCTGCAGCTGCATACAACCGTTTCCTTCAAAGATCACCGACAACTTTATATTCCTCCTCATATGTAAAATCCCCTACTAGATATTCATTTCTACCATCCAGTGCTTTGGTGCAAGCTGCCAAGGATCTTTCATATTGACCTTGAAAAGCTTCAAATATAATAGGTGTGTACAGCTTGCTAGCCTGCACCAACATAGGTGGCGGCCTCATCATACATATTTTAGGCATTTTTTTCCTTGAATCAAATTCTGAATTTAGTTCATTATTCCTTTCCCTTGCACCACCCTTTCAAAATGTTTAAAGAACTGGATGATATCAAAATCCGATTTGAAATGGATTTTCAAGTCATTGTTCATACTCTCACTCAATTGTGTACTTCTCATTCCTAATGTGAAGACATCCGTCATATAACATTTAGCCTATTTTTCTTTCAACTTGTAAATATTGTCTAACCAAGTTTGCTTGCTCACCTTTTGCCTCATGAGGTTAAACTTTTGTTCAAATTCTGCAATGTCTTCATACTCAAATATGCATGCACTAAAATTCGATAGAATACTGGGTTCCTCATTCTCCTCCTTTTTCTTCTTCCTTTTCCTCTCTTTCTTCTTCTCTCGACTCTTCTCCATTCTATTGTCTTCGATCTCCTCTTCATTCTTCTCTTCATGTAGATGCTTGACTGCATTTTGCATGATGTGAAAGGTGCTTAATCCATGCCATGCTTCTGTAAACACTTGCGAAACTGCCTTCCCCATTGCAGCATCTTGATCTGCATAGAATATTTTAGGTTGTTGTCCATTATGAGATTTTAGAAAGGTCTCAAACAACCACTTGAAAGATTGAAAGGTTTCATCATACATGGGAGCAGCCCCCAAAACAACACCAAAAGGCCTACTCTCCTTGTTTGTTCCAAAAGTAGTGTCAAAACTAATGACATCACCAAAATGTGCATAGTCCATGATCATTTTAGCATCAGCCCAGAATATGTTTGTTATCTGTTCTTCATAATCCATTTGAGTGCATATTGGAATGATGGGTTCTCGGCAATTTTGTCATGAAAATACTTGAGCATGCTACCTGCTCGGCCGTATGGCATCTCTCTTTGACGCTTGGTCCACAAATAATTCTTATGATCACGAAGGGTGTAACTAAGATTGAGTGGACCACCAACTTGAGGACTAGCCAACTCATGTGCAGCTTTTGGTCCAATTCCTGCATCATCTGCTGTTTCAATTTTAAAAGCTTGTAAATCTGAAATTTTCCTTTGTGGCGCCATTAGATGCAAGGTTGCTGGCAGGTGTAATGCGTGATTGTGTTCCAAAACCACTTCACTCACTTTCAAATTTCCTTTTTCCCGCTCCATTTTAAGATTCATGTGAACTTGACAATCAGTTCTAGTTTCAGCTCGAGGGCACTTTGTTAAATGATCTCTTTTGTCTAGCAACCGATGACCCTCATTTACACAAACAAACCTACATGATGTAATCTTGCCATCACGCTTTTTATTTGTATACCTTTTTTCTAACCTCAAAGCCCTTCTGCCCGCTGTGGCTACGCCAAAATGCCCAAGCTTCATCAGAATTTTTAAATTCCATGCCAAGGTAAGGCACCAGGCCGGGGATCAAGCTTCATCAGAATTTTTATAATCAGGAAAGAAGGTTAACAAAAGAAACACCAATAGCACGGCCACCGCGCTGGTTGGAGACATATACAATAGCTCGTTTAAATAACATCTTCTAGGAAAATATAGCAACTCGTAAGATATGAGACAATGACACGGAGACATCAACTAAATAACATCTGAATCGAGCTGAGTTCTAGGAAAATATAGAAACTCAAGTCTTCAGATGTGAGAATAACATGCATGATAACATCAGTACCCAGGTACTCATATGACAAAAGATACCACTTTTCAACTTAAATACTACTAGTACAAGCTAACAAAGCTGAATATCTCTAAACAAGCGAAGGTTGTTCATCACTTATACTAAAATTATTATTATGCTAGGCAGCCTTAACTCGTTACCACACCAACCACACGTGACAACAGTGCTACACCAACTTGTGGTCATCGCCTTCGTCATCGGTGACCTCCAGCTGCACCTCAGCATACCCCTTGATGGAGTAATGGCATTGCAAGTACTCAAGGAGCACACGTTCAACCTCAACATAGGGAGCAGTAATATCAATAAAGCGTTGGCGCAGCTCAGGCTCACAGCCGATGGGAGGAGGCTTGAGAGGGGGATGATTCTTCAAAAAATCAATGGTCTTCTTGTCAACCCTATAAGTCACCATCTTAGTCTTCCTATTTCCGACAGCCGATTCGCTGTCCTCCATCTTTGCCTCCTCCGATTGAGACTTGACAGGGGGCTCATTCAAAATCTCGAAGGCCTTCTTGAGCATCCTCTTAATCTCCATCTTAGTCCTCCTATCTCCGCCGACCTTGACAGGGAGCTCATTCAAAATCTCGAAGGCCTTCTTGAGCATCCTCTTAATCTCCATCTTAGTCTTCCTATCTCCGCCGACGGATTTGACTATGAACTCAATCTTCGCCTCCTCCTCCAATCCGCTGCCCTTCATCTTCGCCTCCTTCGATCCACTGCCCTCCATCTGTTAGTTAATAATTTCAATTTCATTAAGAAAAACAAAGTAAATAAATGGAAAATAAAAATAGATAGAATTCCTTTTATTTTTCTTCAAATCTAAAAAGAAATCTCCTTTTTTATACGTAGGTCACCGCTTTAGCATTTTAAAAGAGGATGCGTGCCCTTCTAAGTAAATAGTTCAAACTATTTTATTGATACAAGTGTTCTATATCAGACAAATTCTACGCTAGCTATTTCCGGCTTAAAGCATTTCGAGACTATACAATGTAGTTATACAAGGAGTACCCCTTTTTGCCCGGAATTCAAGCAGTTTAGCTAAAAAAGGGGAACTCATTGAAATAAATATTTCCTTCTAATCGAACTTGAAATAAGATTCCAAAGAAAGATACTCTGAAAATAAAAGAAATACCTCGCTCGATCTCTTAGCCTTCTTCTTTGATCCGCTGCCTTCCTTATCCTCGCTCTTCGCCTTCTTCTTCTCCTTCAATCCGCTGCTAGATCTCTTGCCCTCCTCCCTCGATCGCTTCAACTTCTGCTCCGATCTGGCGTCTGCCACCATCGCCTCGTCCTCCGTCGCAATCTTCATCCTCTCCTTCCCGCCCTGCGACGGAAGGACAGCCATGAACTCGCTGCCCTCCTCCCTCGAGCTCATCTTCTCCTTCGATCCGGGGTCCGCTACCATCGCCTTGTCCTCCTCATCGGGCCCGGGCTTCTGTAACAGCGAACGGAAGCAAGTCGGGCACGCCTCTAACAGCGAACCGGAGCAAGTCGGGCACTTCTTGGTCTCCATCATAATCCTCCTCCTCCTCTGCAGAACCTTCCACTGCTCCTTCGTCGCCTCAGCCGGCTCTATCTCCTGGAGGGGCCCGTGCAGCAGGACCGCCTTCATCAAGGCCCGCATCTTCTCGGCTTCCGTCACCACCTCCAACACCTCCTCGTCAGGCTTGGGAACCGATGTGCGCTTCATCCTGAGCAAGAAACCGGAGCATGTGGAACACATGACCAACCCCGTGTCTGGTAACCTCCGCATCGTCCCACCCCCGTTCTCCATCGCCCTCCTCTCACCCACGCTTTCCATCGCCCTCCTAACCTCCGGCCGGGGTTCAGCTCTTCTCCTAGACGTGGAAGGAGAGGTTGCGGCGGCGTCGGCTGCCTTAGATTAGACCGAGGAGAAGATGCCGAGGGGAGCCCCCGATATATATATATATATATATATATATATATATATATATGATTCCCCCGCAAACCCTAGGTGCCAAATGGTCCAACAAGCCCAACTCGGTAGCAGGGCCCTGTTTGGTTCATGACCCACGAAGTCCTGCCAAAATTTGTGCTGTATTGCCAAAGTTTTGCTTAAAAACAAGAAGCAAATTGGCAAAGTTATTTTGCCTTGTTGGTGCATGTGCTAAGATAAAGTTGCGTTTGGCCAAAGTTTAGTTGTGCCAAAGTATGTTTTGTGGCTTTATTTAGTACTACCTCCGTTTCAAGAAAAAAATGCAAATCTCGCATCCTGGGAAGACCAAAGATTCTTAATTTTGACCAAATCTATTTAAAAAGGTATTGATGTTTACGATGCGTAATAAGTATCATTAGATTAACCATGTGATGTATCTTCATGATAAATTTAACTCAAAATCTAAATGTAGATAATATGTTCTATAAACTTAGCAAAACTAAAGATCCTTTGACTCCTTGTAAAACGAGATTTACATTCTTTTCCGGATAGAGGAAGTAGGTCAACAAAAGACTTTCCTTGAAAAAATGACTAGGGTTTGATTGGAAGCTACTCCCTCCGTCTAAAAAAAATTTATCTAGTCAGCTATGGTCCATGGTCCATTGCTTGTGCCGGCTAGATCTTAGGCGTCAAAAGTATTGGCCTTGTTTTGGCACCAAAAAGAGGCGGGCGTAGGATCTGGACTATGGGTATTCAAAATTGGAGATGGCAAAAAAAAAATTTTGACAGAATAAATTATAGTTTCATAACACAGAATTAAGTGGTAGCATCATTGATTAATAAAATTGATCACAAATTGAAATTGTCCAGCTACTAATGATCAACATATCAAAGTGGCAACATGTGAAATAAATAGAGGCTAAAACAATAAAATGGTAACAAAGATTATAACTTACAAGCTATAGGATAACTTTCCGTTCTGCCATGCTTTGAAAATGAGCGATGATGTACTTATCCTTAGCTTGCATGAAGAATTCCCTTTCAATCAATGTGACCAAGCAACCATTCAAATATTTCTGCCCCATCTTACTTCTTCTCTTGTTCTTTATCAAATTCATTATAGAAAAGACTCTCTCAACACCAGCCGTTGCAACAGGGAGAACTAGCACCAATTTGAGAAGTTTATAAACAATTTCATACCGAGAAACCTTTCCTTGTTTAACTAGCATCATAGACAACTCTGCTAGACTTCTCAAATTTTTGAAGTTTTCATCATTTCTGACATCATTGATATAGTGGTGCAACTGAAAATGAAGCTGGTGTATTTCTTGAAATTCAAAGTCATGTGGATAGAACCCAGCAAGCTTAACCAAGTTCTCAACATTAAAAGCAGAAAAGGAATTGACTGGACTGAATGATGCCATGCATCTAAGTAGCTCTGTGTTTACCTCATCAAACCTATTATTGAGCTCTTGAACTTGTCTATCAATGACACCCAAAAACATATCAGCATGAAACCGGTGATAATTAATAGCACCTCTGTAGAACTGCCTTCCTTATCCTCGCTCTTCGCCTTCTTCTTCTCCTTCAATCCGCTGCTAGATCTCTTGCCCTCCTCCCTCGATCGCTTCAACTTCTGCTCCGATCTGGCGTCTGCCACCATCGCCTCGTCCTCCGTCGCAATCTTCATCCTCTCCTTCCCGCCCTGCGACGGAAGGACAGCCATGAACTCGCTGCCCTCCTCCCTCGAGCTCATCTTCTCCTTCGATCCGGCCTTCGATCCGGGGTCCGCTACCATCGCCTTGTCCTCCTCATCGGGCCCGGGCTTCTGTAACAGCGAACGGAAGCAAGTCGGGCACGCCTCTAACAGCGAACCGGAGCAAGTCGGGCACTTCTTGGTCTCCATCATAATCCTCCTCCTCCTCTGCAGAACCTTCCACTGCTCCTTCGTCGCCTCAGCCGGCTCTATCTCCTGGAGGGGCCCGTGCAGCAGGACCGCCTTCATCAAGGCCCGCATCTTCTCGGCTTCCGTCACCACCTCCAACACCTCCTCGTCAGGCTTGGGAACCGATGTGCGCTTCATCCTGAGCAAGAAACCGGAGCATGTGGAACGCATGACCAACCCCGTGTCTGGTAACCTTCTTCTTTGATCCGCTGCCTTCCTTATCCTCGCTCTTCGCCTTCTTCTTCTCCTTCAATCTGCTGCTAGATCTCTTGCCCTCCTCCCTCGATCGCTTCAACTTCTGCTCCGATCTGGCGTCTGCCACCATCGCCTCGTCCTCCGTCGCAATCTTCATCCTCTCCTTCCCGCCCTGCGACGGAAGGACAGCCATGAACTCGCTGCCCTCCTCCCTCGAGCTCATCTTCTCCTTCGATCCGGCCTTCGATCCGGGGTCCGCTACCATCGCCTTGTCCTCCTTATCGGGCCCGGGCTTCTGTAACAGCGAACGGAAGCAAGTCGGGCACGCCTCTAACAGCGAACCGGAGCAAGTCGGGCACTTCTTGGTCTCCATCATAATCCTCCTCCTCCTCTGCAGAACCTTCCACTGCTCCTTCGTCGCCTCAGCCGGCTCTATCTCCTGGAGGGGCCCGTGCAGCAGGACCGCCTTCATCAAGGCCCGCATCTTCTCGGCTTCCGTCACCACCTCCAACACCTCCTCGTCAGGCTTGGGAACCGATGTGCGCTTCATCCTGAGCAAGAAACCGGAGCATGTGGAACGCATGACCAACCCCGTGTCTGGTAACCTTCTTCTTTGATCCGCTGCCTTCCTTATCCTCGCTCTTCGCCTTCTTCTTCTCCTTCAATCCGCTGCTAGATGTCTTGCCCTCCTCCCTCGATCGCTTCAACTTCTGCTCTGATATGGCGTCTGCCACCATCGCCTCGTCCTCCGTCGCAATCTTCATCCTCTCCTTCCCGCCCTGCGACGGAAGGACAGCCATGAACTCGCTGCCCTCCTCCCTCGAGCTCATCTTCTCCTTCGATCCGGCCTTCGATCCGGGGTCCGCTACCATCGCCTTGTCCTCCTCATCGGGCCCGGGCTTCTGTAACAGCGAACGGAAGCAAGTCGGGCACGCCTCTAACAGCGAACCGGAGCAAGTCGGGCACTTCTTGGTCTCCATCATAATCCTCCTCCTCCTCTGCAGAACCTTCCACTGCTCCTTCGTCGCCTCAGCCGGCTCTATCTCCTGGAGGGGCCCGTGCAGCAGGACCGCCTTCATCAAGGCCCGCATCTTCTCGGCTTCCGTCACCACCTCCAACACCTCCTCGTTAGGCTTGGGAACCGATGTGCGCTTCATCCTGAGCAAGAAACCGGAGCATGTGGAACACATGACCAACCCCGTGTCTGGTAACCTCCGCATCGTCCCACCCCCGTTCTCCATCGCCCTCCTCTCACCCACGCTTTCCATCGCCCTCCTAACCTCCGGCCGGGGTTCAGCTCTTCTCCTAGACGTGGAAGGAGAGGTTGCGGCGGCGTCGACTGCCTTAGATTAGACCGAGGAGAAGATGCCGAGGGGAGCCCCCGATATATATATATATATGATTCCCCCGCAAACCCTAGGTGCCAAATGGTCCAACAAGCCCAACTCGGTAGCAGGGCCCTGTTTGGTTCATGACCCACGAAGTCCTGCCAAAATTTGTGCTGTATTGCCAAAGTTTTGCTTAAAAACAAGAAGCAAATTGGCAAAGTTATTTTGCCTTGTTGGTGCATGTGCCAAGATAAAGTTGCGTTTGGCCAAAGTTTAGTTGTGCCAAAGTATGTTTTGTGGCTTTATTTAGTACTACCTCCGTTTCAAGAAAAAAAATGCAAATCTCGCATCCTGGGAAGACCAAAGATTCTTAATTTTGACCAAATCTATTTAAAAAGGTATTGATGTTTACGATGCGTAATAAGTATCATTAGATTAATCATGTGATGTATCTTCATGATAAATTTAACTCAAAATCTAAATGTAGATAATATGTTCTATAAACTTAGCAAAACTAAAGATCCTTTGACTCCTTGTAAAACGAGATTTACATTCTTTTCCGGATAGAGGAAGTAGGTCAACAAAAGACTTTCCTTGAAAAAATGACTAGGGTTTGATTGGAAGCTACTCCCTCCGTCTAAAAAAAATTTATCTAGTCAGCTATGGTCCATGGTCCATTGCTTGTGCCGGCTAGATCTTAGGCGTCAAAAGTATTGGCCTTGTTTTGGCACCAAAAAGAGGCGGGCGTAGGATCTGGACTATGGGTATTCAAAATTGGAGATGGCAAAAAAAAAATTTTGACAGAATAAATTATAGTTTCATAACACAGAATTAAGTGGTAGCATCATTGATTAATAAAATTGATCACAAATTGAAATTGTCCAGCTACTAATGATCAACATATCAAAGTGGCAACATGTGAAATAAATAGAGGCTAAAACAATAAAATGGTAACAAAGATTATAACTTACAAGCTATAGGATAACTTTCCGTTCTGCCATGCTTTGAAAATGAGCGATGATGTACTTATCCTTAGCTTGCATGAAGAATTCCCTTTCAATCAATGTGACCAAGCAACCATTCAAATATTTCTGCCCCATCTTACTTCTTCTCTTGTTCTTTATCAAATTCATTATAGAAAAGACTCTCTCAACACCAGCCGTTGCAACAGGGAGAACTAGCACCAATTTGAGAAGTTTATAAACAATTTCATACCGAGAAACCTTTCCTTGTTTAACTAGCATCATAGACAACTCTGCTAGACTTCTCAAATTTTTGAAGTTTTCATCATTTCTGACATCATTGATATAGTGGTGCAACTGAAAATGAAGCTGGTGTATTTCTTGAAATTCAAAGTCATGTGGATAGAACCCAGCAAGCTTAACCAAGTTCTCAACATTAAAAGCAGAAAAGGAATTGACTGGACTGAATGATGCCATGCATCTAAGTAGCTCTGTGTTTACCTCATCAAACCTATTATTGAGCTCTTGAACTTGTCTATCAATGACACCCAAAAACATATCAGCATGAAACCGGTGATAATTAATAGCACCTCTGTAGAACTGCCTTCCTTATCCTCGCTCTTCGCCTTCTTCTTCTCCTTCAATCCGCTGCTAGATCTCTTGCCCTCCTCCCTCGATCGCTTCAACTTCTGCTCCGATCTGGCGTCTGCCACCATCGCCTCGTCCTCCGTCGCAATCTTCATCCTCTCCTTCCCGCCCTGCGACGGAAGGACAGCCATGAACTCGCTGCCCTCCTCCCTCGAGCTCATCTTCTCCTTCGATCCGGCCTTCGATCCGGGGTCCGCTACCATCGCCTTGTCCTCCTCATCGGGCCCGGGCTTCTGTAACAGCGAACGGAAGCAAGTCGGGCACGCCTCTAACAGCGAACCGGAGCAAGTCGGGCACTTCTTGGTCTCCATCATAATCCTCCTCCTCCTCTGCAGAACCTTCCACTGCTCCTTCGTCGCCTCAGCCGGCTCTATCTCCTGGAGGGGCCCGTGCAGCAGGACCGCCTTCATCAAGGCCCGCATCTTCTCGGCTTCCGTCACCACCTCCAACACCTCCTCGTCAGGCTTGGGAACCGATGTGCGCTTCATCCTGAGCAAGAAACCGGAGCATGTGGAACACATGACCAACCCCGTGTCTGGTAACCTTCTTCTTTGATCCGCTGCCTTCCTTATCCTCGCTCTTCGCCTTCTTCTTCTCCTTCAATCCGCTGCTAGATCTCTTGCCCTCCTCCCTCGATCGCTTCAACTTCTGCTCCGATCTGGCGTCTGCCACCATCGCCTCGTCCTCCGTCGCAATCTTCATCCCCTCCTTCCCGCCCTGCGACGGAAGGACAGCCATGAACTCGCTGCCCTCCTCCCTCGAGCTCATCTTCTCCTTCGATCCGGCCTTCGATCCGGGGTCCGCTACCATCGCCTTGTCCTCCTCATCGGGCCCGGGCTTCTGTAACAGCGAACGGAAGCAAGTCGGGCACGCCTCTAACAGCGAACCGGAGCAAGTCGGGTACTTCTTGGTCTCCATCATAATCCTCCTCCTCCTCTGCAGAACCTTCCACTGCTCCTTCGTCGCCTCAGCCGGCTCTATCTCCTGGAGGGGCCCGTGCAGCAGGACCGCCTTCATCAAGGCCCGCATCTTCTCGGCTTCCGTCACCACCTCCAACACCTCCTCGTCAGGCTTGGGAACCGATGTGCGCTTCATCCTGAGCAAGAAACCGGAGCATGTGGAACGCATGACCAACCCCGTGTCTGGTAACCTTCTTCTTTGATCCGCTGCCTTCCTTATCCTCGCTCTTCGCCTTCTTCTTCTCCTTCAATCCGCTGCTAGATCTCTTGCCCTCCTCCCTCGATCGCTTCAACTTCTGCTCCGATCTGGCGTCTGCCACCATCGCCTCGTCCTCCGTCGCAATCTTCATCCTCTCCTTCCCGCCCTGCGACGGAAGGACAGCCATGAACTCGCTGCCCTCCTCCCTCGAGCTCATCTTCTCCTTCGATCCGGCCTTCGATTCGGGGTCCGCTACCATCGCCTTGTCCTCCTCATCGGGCCCGGGCTTCTGTAACAGCGAACGGAAGCAAGTCGGGCACGCCTCTAACAGCGAACCGGAGCAAGTCGGGCACTTCTTGGTCTCCATCATAATCCTCCTCCTCCTCTGCAGAACCTTCCACTGCTCCTTCGTCGCCTCAGCCGGCTCTATCTCCTGGAGGGGCCCGTGCAGCAGGACCGCCTTCATCAAGGCCCGCATCTTCTCGGCTTCCGTCACCACCTCCAACACCTCCTCGTCAGGCTTGGGAACCGATGTGCGCTTCATCCTGAGCAAGAAACCGGAGCATGTGGAACACATGACCAACCCCGTGTCTGGTAACCTTCTTCTTTGATCCGCTGCCTTCCTTATCCTCGCTCTTCGCCTTTTTCTTCTCCTTCAATCCGCTGCTAGATTTCTTGCCCTCCTCCCTCGATCGCTTCAACTTCTGCTCAGATCTGGCGTCTGCCACCATCGCCTCGTCCTCCGTCGCAATCTTCATCCTCTCCTTCCCGCCCTGCGACGGAAGGACAGCCATGAACTCGCTGCCCTCCTCCCTCGAGCTCATCTTCTCCTTCGATCCGGCCTTCGATCCGGGGTCCGCTACCATCGCCTTGTCCTCCTCATCGGGCCCGGGCTTCTATAACAGCGAACGGAAGCAAGTCGGGCACGCCTCTAACAGCGAACCGGAGCAAGTCGGGCACTTCTTGGTCTCCATCATAATCCTCCTCCTCCTCTGCAGAACCTTCCACTGCTCCTTCGTCGCCTCAGCCGGCTCTATCTCCTGGAGGGGCCCGTGCAGCAGGACCGCCTTCATCAAGGCCCGCATCTTCTCGGCTTCCGTCACCACCTCCAACACCTCCTCGTCAGGCTTGGGAACCGATGTGCGCTTCATCCTGAGCAAGAAACCGGAGCATGTGGAACGCATGACCAACCCCGTGTCTGGTAACCTTCTTCTTTGATCCGCTGCCTTCCTTATCCTCGCTCTTCGCCTTCTTCTTCTCCTTCAATCCGCTGCTAGATCTCTTGCCCTCCTCCCTCGATCGCTTCAACTTCTGCTCCGATCTGGCGTCTGCCACCATCGCCTCGTCCTCCGTCGCAATCTTCATCCTCTCCTTCCCGCCCTGCGACGGAAGGACAGCCATGAACTCGCTGCCCTCCTCCCTCGAGCTCATCTTCTCCTTCGATCCGGCCTTCGATCCGGGGTCCGCTACCATCGCCTTGTCCTCCTCATCGGGCCCGGGCTTCTGTAACAGCGAACGGAAGCAAGTCGGGCACGCCTCTAACAGCGAACCGGAGCAAGTCGGGCACTTCTTGGTCTCCATCATAATCCTCCTCCTCCTCTGCAGAACCTTCCACTGCTCCTTCGTCGCCTCAGCCGGCTCTATCTCCTGGAGGGGCCCGTGCAGCAGGACCGCCTTCATCAAGGCCCGCATCTTCTCGGCTTCCGTCACCACCTCCAACACCTCCTCGTCAGGCTTGGGAACCGATGTGCGCTTCATCCTGAGCAAGAAACCGGAGCATGTGGAACACATGACCAACCCCGTGTCTGGTAACCTCCGCATCGTCCCACCCCCGTTCTCCATCGCCCTCCTCTCACCCACGCTTTCCATCGCCCTCCTAACCTCCGGCCGGGGTTCAGCTCTTCTCCTAGACGTGGAAGGAGAGGTTGCGGCGGCGTCGGCTGCCTTAGATTAGACCGAGGAGAAGATGCCGAGGGGAGCCCCCGATATATATATATATATATGATTCCCCCGCAAACCCTAGGTGCCAAATGGTCCAACAAGCCCAACTCGGTAGCAGGGCCCTGTTTGGTTCATGACCCACGAAGTCCTGCCAAAATTTGTGCTGTATTGCCAAAGTTTTGCTTAAAAACAAGAAGCAAATTGGCAAAGTTATTTTGCCTTGTTGGTGCATGTGCCAAGATAAAGTTGCGTTTGGCCAAAGTTTAGTTGTGCCAAAGTATGTTTTGTGGCTTTATTTAGTACTACCTCCGTTTCAAGAAAAAAATGCAAATCTCGCATCCTGGGAAGACCAAAGATTCTTAATTTTGACCAAATCTATTTAAAAAGGTATTGATGTTTACGATGCGTAATAAGTATCATTAGATTAATCATGTGATGTATCTTCATGATAAATTTAACTCAAAATCTAAATGTAGATAATATGTTCTATAAACTTAGCAAAACTAAAGATCCTTTGACTCCTTGTAAAACGAGATTTACATTCTTTTCCGGATAGAGGAAGTAGGTCAACAAAAGACTTTCCTTGAAAAAATGACTAGGGTTTGATTGGAAGCTACTCCCTCCGTCTAAAAAAAATTTATCTAGTCAGCTATGGTCCATGGTCCATTGCTTGTGCCGGCTAGATCTTAGGCGTCAAAAGTATTGGCCTTGTTTTGGCACCAATTGTAGGTCGGTCACTAAAATCATGCAGCGCGGCACGGCGCGTGGTTTATGAGACGTGCCGCGTGCGTGCGTGCGCTGGAAGCAGCTTTGCGTGAAGGATGTCCAAGCCTCCAAGGCTTTTCTTCGTTGGAGTTGGAGCTGTGAATTCATGGCCCGTGCAGCCTCTCGTCGGAACGCGCACCCTAGCCCTCGCTGCCTTGCGGCTGGGTTTGGATTTTAAGCAAAAACTCGGTAGTTGAACTTGAAGCAATTCAGAGGATGAGAGCGGCGTTTCTGATCGGAAGAGCTGTTGGGTCCATCGGCATCCTGGGTGGCTAGGATTGATGGGTTCCGTAGTTGGCTGACGCTTTTGAGGCGGCGGAAGCCGGTAGGCAGCGCACGGGCAGGTCTGGAAGGGAGCGCCCGGATCCCCCGCACGTACGCGTCGGGATCCCGGCGGCGTGGCCGCGCGTCTGCTCGCGTTCCCTGCCAAAAGAAAAAAAAAAGTTGCTCGAATGCGCGCACGGGCAAACACGCATTTGCCACACCAAACAACGTCACGGAGACACGGATCGATCGATCAGAGTGGCGCCAGTGGCTAGAGACAAGCCGTGCCCGTGCGGTGAGCACCCGGCGCCAGGACATGAGCTCCACAAAACCGCCACCACCGGCGCTCCCAGAGGGGAGCACGCCCGAATAAACAATTCAAAAAAAAAATCTGCAGAGGCTGCTGCTGAAGCTGAACCGTGCCGTGTGCGAAGAGGGGTCTGGACGCCAAGGCCGTTGACCGGACACGGCATTAATTAGTCGCGGGCCGGTGCGGGCGTGTGGAGTCGTGGGCGCTGCGTGGCCGTCACGATGCCTACCGCGCGCTCGTTTTTTTTTTCTTTTTTTGTCTATGGGGGAGCTCGATTTTGTGCAGGGCACGTATCCGCCATTAATGCGCATCGAAGAGGATGTCTTGGCAGCAGGGAATCGAACAAGCTCACATGTGTGATGCTCTCTCTGCTCGCTCTCTACTCTTTTCTTCTCAAGGGAAACGTGTGCCGTGCTTCGCAGGAATTACGAATAAATTTTCGCGAGCGTGCTACAAGCTATTGTCTGATGTGATCTCGTCAAAGAAAATACCCAATTATATCTCTCGTGGAAATAAAAACAACATCACGCTAAAAAATATTACGAAAATACGAAATCATTGGTGCGCACAGAGTATCTTGTGAACGAATAGCCGCGAATAGGACTTCAAAATGTGTGAGATGTTTTGCTCCTCCAGGAAACATGTGCGCTGTTTGACAGGAGTTTCGAATATCCCCACGAGTGTGTTTGAAGTCGTTCCCCTATGTTTATTCTAGTTTTTTTCAGTTAGTATCGAAAAGGTTTGTAACATGCTCATTGGTGGAATGTGCAGATTAGCAGCTCGATCATTTCTCCCTCTCTGGATTTTAAAAGAGTTGACATCTGTTTTCGAAAGTTAAAAGAGTTGACATTGTGCACGTCCGTCCATTGTCGTTTCTCCAGCAGTCGCCTCTTTTGGCATGCGTTCACGCTTCCAGTGGAGCTCTCTTCCACTCATCTCTAGGTACTAGCTGCAAAGGAATAACCCTACTAGTGTTTTTCTTTTCTTTTTCAGAGAGAGTTGAGACATGCTGGGCCCTGCGCACTTATATGAGCTGTGGCACTATGCTGGGCCGAGATGCCGCTGAAGTTGTTATTAACTGCCTCTGGCTTGGACTTTCTTAAGGGCTATATTTCGTACTTTACTTCGTACTGTATGGGCCTTGAAGGATGTTTAGCCCACACGAGGATACGTTAACCTCTCGCGGGCTGTACTGGCAGTTTTCTATTTTTCAGGCCCGTAGAGGCATAGCATGGTGTAAACCTTGTACTATTTACCCCTAAAGAGTCCCTCAAAAAACAATTTACCCCTAAAAAATGTCTCCATCTGTTTTGAAACATACTATATCCATTTTAATTATATTTATTTTTATCTTTACCCTAATTCAAATTTTCTAATTTTAACCAAATTTATAAAAGAATAAAATAACA